>NW_026109215.1:0-68462 GCF_024516045.1 Bombus affinis
TATTCGCACCAGCCCGAGGAGCCGGAAGTATTTATCCTATTGCCTACCGACACATGTTTACAGTTTATGAATAGTTTCACATAAATAGTACTATTTCCTCATAGTACAGTGCAATGTGATGTCCGAAATGGCTGACAAAATTGGTGTAAATTCGAGCTATCGCGGGGAGACGCGGTCGTTAGAATACGCGTCAACGAGAGTCGTAAATTCCCGTTACGATTAGAATAATCGACACCACGAATAGTTCGATCCCCGTATTTCGGTTAGGATAATCGGGGTGGTTGATGCGGTATAACACTGAGAGTCACAGAATTATAATAATATATATTTCCAACAATTAGTCTACACGATTGAAAAGATATAAACAATTAACAACTTTATCGCACGCAGATAATATAGATGTATACAATATAGAGCAAGGCTCTTACAATTGAGCTTAGTCTCTTGGTAGACGTAGCACGATATTATACTTAATAAAATAAGCGAATGTTTGGCTATGTCGCGGATCGACTTGAATTGGCGTTCAGAATTTGACTCAAAGTGTAACGTTCGACGCGTCACAAGGAACTGATCGACCTTTGATGATTTTTTGTCTCATCTTTAAGACGACCCCCACTATACTTAGGTCACGCCACCGTTCGCGCCTATGATCACGTATGTCTGTTCTTGCGTGGAAAACGTAACGGACCAAATTCGACGTTTCGAGAACTCGCTGCTTGGCGACAGCTATGCGCTCGTCGATACATTGTATATGATCCGGCGGTCAGATAAGACGATCTGACTGAGACATTGTAGGGCCGCGAGTGACGGTTAGAAAATACAGCCTGTGTTAAGCCTCGTGGCGTAACATCCTCCCCCCGTTGAGAGGGTACCGATCAAATGATATGGTGTGGAGTCAGGTGCGTCGCTGGCGAATCTCCTTCGCTCCGTGTGGGTGGTCGGACTCGTCTGGATCTGGGTGAATGGGTAAGGGGACCAGTCTTTTGACGCCACGATCCAGGGTAGTTGTTGCCGTCTGCACGGTAGCGGTCCGTATGATTCCGTCGACTCCTGGATGGACCTTGATCACGCGGCCCAAAGGCCATTGCATGGATGGTACGTTATCCTCCCTGAGGACTACTACGGTGCCTACTCGGATGTCGTGACTGCCCTTGCTCCATTTATTTCGGATGTTCAGCTCGTTCAGGTATTCTCGATGCCAGCGGCGCCAGAAATGTTGTTTGACCCTTTGAATGTGTTGCCAGCTGGAGAGACGATTGGATGGAGTGTCCCGGAAATCTCGTTCTCGAAAGCTTGTTAGTGCATCTCCGATGAGGAAGTGACCGGGAGTAAGGACAAGAAGATCGTTTGGGTCAGATGATATTGGAGTCAGAGGACGGGAGTTGAGGATAGACTCGATTTCAATGATCAGTGTGTTCAAATTTTCGTATGTTAAGAGCTCGTTACCTGCGACACGTCTGAGATGTCGTTTGAAGGACTTCACCGCAGCCTCCCACAGCCCGCCGAAGTGAGGTGAGTTGGGAGGAATGAAGTGCCATTCGATTCGTCGATCGGCTAAAAAGGACTGAATCTTTACCTTATGATCGTCGGACTGCAGGAGGTTTCGGAGCTCTCGTAATTCATTGTTGGCGCCAACGAAGTTGGTGCCGTTGTCAGAATAAATTGTTACACAGAATCCTCGGCGAGCGATGAATCTTCGCAGAGCAGCAATGAAGGCCTCGCTAGTGAGATCGGTGACCAGCTCGAGGTGGACTGCTTTAACTGCAAGGCATACGAAGATTGCTACATATACCTTGATTTTTCTTCGGTTGCGATCCTTTCGTTCCTTGATGTAGAACGGTCCGCAATAATCGATTCCGACGTTAGTAAATGGACGAGATTCCGTTATCCGTGCAGCTGGAAGGTCGCCCATTACGTACTCTACTGGAGGTGGATTGGCTCGGCAGCAACGTACGCACTTCTTCAGCGTGCTCCAAACTTGACTACGGCCGTCGATAGGCCAGTAAGATCTCCTTAAGGCATATAAGGTAGCTTGAGTTCCGGAGTGGAGATTTAGGAGGTGTTCATGCTCGATTATGAGTGCTGTAACTGAGGATTTGGGTAGAATGATCGGGTGTTTTTGAGTGAAGGGCATTGGTGAATGACTGAGTCGGCCTCCGACTCGCAATATCTCGTCCTTGTCCAGAAATGGATTGAGTCGTTGCAGCTTCCCCTTCACTGCAGCATTTCGATCTGTGCGGAGAGTACGTATTTCATCTGGAAAATAACAGAGTTGTAACAATTTGACCAATTTGTTATGCGCATCGGTTAAATCATGTGTGGTTAGAGGTCCCCCCCGATCCTGTTTTTGCCTCCATCTGAGGCAACGAGCGGCAATTCTTATCAGCTTGGGCCAAGAAGAATATCTCTCCAGTAGACTGTGGTCAGGCGGAGTCACGGACAGACATGTTGCCTTCTTTTGCTCTGGTATTTCAACTAATGGTATTGGGTTCCACGACGGCCAGTATTTTTCAGGTTGTTGGAGCCATTCTGGTCCATGTTGCCAAATGGTAGATCGCAGGAAGTCTTGGGGTGATTGGCCTCGAGATATGAGATCGGCAGGGTTATCGGTAGTGGGAATGTGGCGCCAATCTGAGGTGTGAGTCTTTTGTTGAATCTCTGTCACACGATTGGCGACGAAGGTTTTCAGCGTGTGAGGTGATGTATTAATCCAGTGTAGAACGATTGTAGAATCAGTCCAGTAAACGGTCCGAGAAATTTTGCTTGGTAACGCTTGAAGGACTGTAGTGGCCAATGATGCGAGAAGAAGTGCTCCACTTAGTTCCAGCCTTGGAATGGTTTGTGATTTGAGTGGAGCCACCTTTGACCTTGCAGTGAGGAGTCGTGTCCAAACATGACCATCCGGAGCGATGGTGCGAAGGTAGACGCATGCCCCATACGCCCTTTCGCTGGCGTCGCAGAATCCGTGTAATTCGATTTCCGCTGCAGTCTTGGTTATAGTTTTACGTGGAAACTTCACGTTATTTAGCAAAGGTAGCTGTGAATAATATTTGCTCCATTCTGTGTGTACGTCAGCCGGAAGAGATTCGTCCCAGTCAAGTTTTAAAGTCCAAAGTCGTTGGAGCAACATCTTAGCGCGAACGATCACTGGTGCCAGTAATCCAAGAGGGTCGTAGATCTTGGCAATTTCGGAGCTGATTGTTCTCTTCGTAATTCGAGAGGCGGTAGGATTGATTTTGACGGAATATAGGATCGAATCGTCAAAGGAATTCCAAACAACACCCAGAGTTTTGAAAGTTTGCGATTCGCCTAGTAGCAGCTTATCGTTTATGTCCTGCTCGGAAAGTCCTCGTAGCAGTGCCCGGTCGTTCGCTGCCCATTTTCGGATGTTTAAGCCGGCTAGTTTAAGCAATTCTATGAGCTCCGTTCTCAGTAGTTGTGCCTCGTTCTTTGTATCGGCTCCTGTGAGAACATCGTCGACGTAGAAGTCTCGCTGTAAGACCATCGCTGCTCGTGGGTATCGATGTCCCTCGTCGTTTGCCAGTTGTTTGAGGCACCGAATGGCTAGATAGGGGGCCGCTGACAGCCCGAATGTCACTGTGTTAAGTTGATAGGTGTCAACTTCTCCGTCAGAGTTGCGCCACAAGATTTGTTGGAATTTCCGATCCTCTGGACGCACAAGAAATTGTCGATACATCTTTTCGACATCGCCTGTAACGACATACTGATGAAAACGAAATCTTAAAAGGATAAGAAATATGTCGTCTTGTAGTTTCGGTCCCGTATGAAGTACGTCGTTTAATGAAACTCCGGTGGTGGTTGGTGCAGATCCGTCAAACACAACTCGGAGTTTTGTAGTCCGGCTGGATTCTTTGATCACGCCGTGATGTGGCAGAAAATATCCGTCGTCCGTGCAGTGGTCCGTGGTGATCTTCGTCATATGTCCTAATTCCAAGTATTCTTGTATTACGGCGTGATAGTCGGCTTCGAATTGTTTGTCTCGTTGGAATCGACGGCAGAGGGAAGTGAGTCGCTTCATTGCCATGGCTTTCGAAGATCCAAGCGGAGGAGTTGTTTCGTTGAATGGGAGAGCGACAACGTATCGCCCTTCGTTGTTGCGTTGAACGTGATTTCGAAAGTGCTCCTCGCACTGTCGTTCCGCTTCCGAAATTCGTGCGGTGGGCGGACCCTCGTCGATTTCCCAAAAACGGGCGAGGTCTGCCTGTAAAGCCGTCGTGGAGGTGTGAAATGCGTATGCTAATGATTGTGAGGTTGGGCTCCCCCCGATGACCCATCCGAATCTCGTCTTTTGCAGACGCAAGTCGGGCCCGTTTGCTTGACTGATATCAAGTTGGCCGACACAGAGTGATGCTAGTGTTGGTCCGGCGCTCAACAATATTTCGATCGGAGCAGGTCTATGGAATCTTGGATCGGCTAATTGGAGATTCCTAGGTATCTGTATTGTTGAGCGATCTACGGGTTGGTTTGGGACCCAAGACGCGATAGTCGGTATGATCAGAAACGTCAAGTTGCGTTCGTATGTGCCGTCAATAGAGGTGATCGTGGCCGTGATGTAGCGTTTCGAGGTCGTCGATAACGTGTTGAGTGCTCCGATTGGGACCGAACATTTCTGTTGATTGAGTTTTAATGAGTTAGCGAGCCTTTCGGTGATAAAGTTCATGCTAGAGCCGGTATCTAGCAGAGCTCTACAACGAACTGGTTGAATTTCATTATTCAAGATGTTGACCTGCGCTGTGACTAACAAGTCGTGTTGCAATGGTTCAAAAGGGAGCGGGGTCGATGAGTCCGTTTTCTGTGGTTCGGTCCCTAACAGGCTCGTCTGATGACGTCATTGTTTTCCGTGTCGTTTAGGACTGGACGATATGGTCGATCCCGATGCCGCCGATCGCGGTAACCGAGATTCGCGTGTCGGGGATGTTCGCGGAGACGTTCGGGGAGACTCTCGGCGAGAATCTCGACGAGACGCTCGACGAGACGCTCGGGGAGACGTTCGGGGAGACGCTCGGGGAGACTCTCGGGGAGACTCTCGGCGAGAATACCGGCGAGACGCTCGGGGAGACGAAGATGAGCGTCTCGAACGATGTGACGAACGCGGGGACGGTGAACTGGGCGAAGATCGACCGCTGGATGATCGGTCGCTTGACGATCGACCGCTCGATGTTCGGCCGACACGTGTTCGTGTTTTGCTATGCCCCTGGCCTTGATGCAGATACGTGTGATGTCGCTGTCTACAGATGCGACATGATCCCGCGGAGCATTGAGTGAGAGCGTGTCCCTTGCCTAAACAATTGGTACAGAGCGACGCCCTTTTGGCGATTTCCAGGCGTTCTTTGGGCGTCTTCGTTTTGAAGACATGGCAATTCCATAATTCGTGTTGTCCGTGGCAGTTCGGACACAACAACGTATTATGTGTAGTTACGAATGTATAGCTTCGCGGCGTGTCCTGTCGCCGACGGTCGTGTTGATCGGACGCCCCCTTTTTGACGGTTAATGATGAACACGCTCTATCGCTATTCGTCCGTGTTTTCAGAAAATCTACTAAATGCGTATATGGCGGCAATTTCTTGTCCGGTAGGGTATGTTGCCGTTCGCGAACAACGGCTGAGGGTAACTTCGACGTGACAAGCTTTATGAGAATGGCGTTTGACGTGACTGGGTCCCCGAGTCTTTCTAACGCTTGGAGATGTACTTTAACTGTCTCGATAAGATCGTCTATAGCTTCTGGTGTTTCTTTAGTTATTTTGGGATAGTCGAAAAGCAAATCCCAGTGACGCATGCAGATCTGACGGTGGCAGTCGAATTTTTCCCTAAGAGCGTCCATGGCGATTGCGTAATTTGCGTCGGTGATGGGTAATGACTGTATGCTTCGCGCGGCCCAGCCAGTCAGGGCTGTTCGGAGATGATGAAATTTCTGAACCGGTGCTAAATTTTCATTTCTATCTATCGCTGATGAGAAGGCATCGTGAAACGACTGCCAATCTTCGAGGGCGCCATCAAATGTAGGTATGCGAACCTCCGGTAGTTTGAGCGACGCGGACTCGCGGCCGACGGCTGATTCGCCGCTTGTCGACTGTGACGGCGTACTTCGTCGTGTATTGATTAATTGTTTGGCTACTCGGCATTGCAGCCTTTCGTATTCTTCCGCTAGCTCACTGCCGCGCGCGATCTCTCCCTCGTCTAAAGTTACGATCTGGTGTTGTAATGCACGGATTTCCTTCTCGAAGGTTTCTAGACGTTCTTTAATTTGAAGCAAGTCGATCTCGTCCGGACAGCCTGATTGTTCGATGTCTTCCAGTTTTTTTGCGAGGCGTGTAAACTGGGCGCTACAGTAGCCCCGGCGACGACGCAAGTTGGCGAGCTCGTCTCCGGTTGACATTATTTTTTATGTAATTGATAGTGAAATCGTTTGGACTTACTTCTGTTGGCGATTATCCACCTTGCGGTAGGAGGATGTGTGGTTGCGTTTCAACCACCGAATTATACCTCTTCAAATGTGTCGACCCTTAACGTTACTGACCTCGCTGGGGTGGTAACGCTTCCGCTGCTGGTTGTGTTGGATTCACGTGGCACTGTATTGTAGTGGGTGTCACTGGCGTGCACTCTTCACTTGACACTGAATCCGGCTCGAAGGACCATGTAAATTCGAGCTATCGCGGGGAGACGCGGTCGTTAGAATACGCGTCAACGAGAGTCGTAAATTCCCGTTACGATTAGAATAATCGACACCACGAATAGTTCGATCCCCGTATTTCGGTTAGGATAATCGGGGTGGTTGATGCGGTATAACACTGAGAGTCACAGAATTATAATAATATATATTTCCAACAATTAGTCTACACGATTGAAAAGATATAAACAATTAACAACTTTATCGCACGCAGATAATATAGATGTATACAATATAGAGCAAGGCTCTTACAATTGAGCTTAGTCTCTTGGTAGACGTAGCACGATATTATACTTAATAAAATAAGCGAATGTTTGGCTATGTCGCGGATCGACTTGAATTGGCGTTCAGAATTTGACTCAAAGTGTAACGTTCGACGCGTCACAAGGAACTGATCGACCTTTGATGATTTTTTGTCTCATCTTCAAGACGACCCCCACTATACTTAGGTCACGCCACCGTTCGCGCCTATGATCACGTATGTCTGTTCTTGCGTGGAAAACGTAACGGACCAAATTCGACGTTTCGAGAACTCGCTGCTTGGCGACAGCTATGCGCTCGTCGATACATTGTATATGATCCGGCGGTCAGATAAGACGATCTGACTGAGACATTGTAGGGCCGCGAGTGACGGTTAGAAAATACAGCCTGTGTTAAGCCTCGTGGCGTAACAATTGGGTAATAACACGAAATATATGGAAGGCAATATAAGGTATATGTATAGCTTGGAAATTGTGACCGTTGCTCGCTCGCTCCGCTCGCTCGTAAAAATCTAGTCCAACCTCACAACCGATCCCACACGTTCGCAAATTTGAAATATGTCGCCACCATATCGAATAATGAACGGAAGATGGATTGGTTTTAGGTTAGGCTATAGCTTTCGTGCGAGCGCAGCGAACGAGAGACGCGTAAAGGTGTGTCACAAACCATCGGTTTGGCACATACGGACATTGATATATTCGCACCAGCCCGAGGAGCCGGAAGTCTTTATCCTATTGCCTTCTGACAAATGTTTACGGTTTACCAATAGTCTCACATAATTAGTACCGTTTCCTCATGGTACAGTGCAACGTGATGTCCGAAATGGCTGACAAAATTAGGTACAAGCACGAAATATATGCAAGACAATATGTGGTATATGTATAGCTTGGAAATTGTGACCGTTGCTCGCTCGCTCCGCTCGCTCGTAAAAATCTAGTCCAACCCCACAACCGATCCGACACGTTCGCAAATTTGAAATATGTCGCCATCATATCGAATAATGAACGCAAGATGGATTGGTTTTAGGTTTGGCTATAATTTTCGAGCGAGCGCAGCGAGCCAGAGACGCGTATCGGTGTGTCATAAACCAACGGTTTGGCACATACGGACATTGAAACATTCGCACCAGCCCGAGGAGCCGGAAGTATTTATCCTATTGCCTACCGACACATGTTTACAGTTTATGAATAGTTTCACATAAATAGTACTATTTCCACATAGTACAGTGCAATGTGATGTCCGAAATGGCTGACACAATTAGGTACTAGCACGAGATATATGCAAGGCAATATATGGTATATGTATAGCTTGGAAATTGTGACCATTGCTCGCTCGCTCCGCTCGCTCTCAAAAATCTAGTCCAACCTCACAAGCGATCCGACACGTTCGCAAATTTGAAATATGTCGCCACCATGTCCAATAATGAACGGAAGATGGATTGGTTTTAGGTTAGGCTATAGCTTTCGTGCGAGCGCAGCGAGCGAGAGACGCGTAAAGGTGTGTCACAAACCAACGGTTTGGCACATACGGACATTGAAACATTCGCACCAGCTCGAGGAGCCGGAAGTCTTTATCCTATTGCCTACTGACAAATGCTTACAGTTTATGAATAGTTTCACATAATTAGTACCGTTTCCTCATAGTACAGTGCAGCGTGATGTCCGAAATGGCTGACAAAATTAGGTACAAGCTCGAAATATATGCAAGACAATATATGGTATATGTATAGCTTGGAAATTGTGACCGTTGCTCGCTCGCTCCGCTCGCTCGTAAAAATCTAGTCCAACCTCACAACCGATCCGACACGTTCGCAAATTTGAAATATGTCGCCATCATATCGAATAATGAACGCAAGATGGATTGGTTTTAGGTTTGGCTATAGTTTTCGAGCGAGCGCAGCGAGCCAGAGACGCGTATCGGTGTGTCATAAACCAACGGTTTGGCACATACGGACATTGAAATATTCGCACCAGGCCGAGGAGCCGGAAGTATTTATCCTATTGCCTACCGACACATGTTTACAGTTTATGAATAGTTTCACATAAATAGTACCATTTCCACATAGTACAATGCAACGTGATGTCCGAAATGGCTGACAAAATTAGGTACAAGCACGAAATATATGCAAGACAATATATGGTATATGTATAGCTTGGAAATTGTGACCGTTGCTCGCTCGCTCCGCTCGCTCGTAAAAATCTCGCCCAACCTCGCAACCGATCCGACACGTTCCCAAATCTGAAATATGTCGCCATCATATCGAATAATGAACGCAAGATGGATTGGTTTTAGGTTAGGCTATAGTTTTCGAGCGAGCGCCGCGAGCGAGAGACGCGTAAAGGTGTGTCATAAACCAACGGTTTGGCACATACGGACATTGAAATATTCGCACCAGCCCGAGGAGCCGGAAGTATTTATCCTATTGCCTACCGACACATGTTTACAGTTTATGAATAGTTTCACATAAATAGTACTATTTCCTCATATTACAGTGCAATGTGATGTCCGAAATGGCTGACAAAATTAGGTAATAACACGAAATATATGGAAGGCAATATAAGGTATATGTATAGCTTGGAAATTGTGACCGTTGCTCGCTTGCTCCGCTCGCTCGTAAAAATCTAGTCCAACCTCACAACCGATCCCACACGTTCGCAAATTGGAAATATGTCGCCACCATATCGAATAATGAACGGAAGATGGATTGGTTTTAGGTTAGGCTATAGCTTTCGTGCGAGCGCAGCGAACGAGAGACGCGTAAAGGTGTGTCACAAACCAACGGTTTGGCACATACGGACATTGAAATATTCGCACCAGCCCGAGGAGCCGGAAGTCTTTATCCTATTGCCTCCTGACAAATGTTTACGGTTTACCAATAGTTTCACATAATTAGTACCGTTTCCTCATAGTACAGTGCAGCGTGATGTCCGAAATGGCTGACAAAATTAGGTACAAGCTCGAAATATATGCAAGACAATATATGGTATATGTATAGCTTGGAAATAGTGACCGTTGCTCGCTCGCTCCGCTCGCTCGTAAAAATCTAGTCCAACCCCTCAACCGATCCGACACGTTCGCAAATTTGAAATATGTCGCCATCATATCGAATAATGAACACAAGATGGATTGGTTTTAGGTTTGGCTATAGTTTTCGAGCGAGCGACGCGAGCGAGAGACGCGTAAATGTGTGTCACAAACCAACGGTTTGGCACATACGGACATTGATATATTCACACCAGCCCGAGGAGCCGGAAGTCTTTATCCTATTGCCTTCTGACAAATGTTTACGGTTTACCAATAGTTTCACATAATTAGTACCGTTTCCTCATAGTATAGTGCAACGTGATGTCCGAAATGGCTAACAAAATTAGGTACAAGCACGAAATATATGCAAGACAATATATGGTATATGTATAGCTTGGAAATTGTGACCGTTGCTCGCTCGCTCCGCTCGCTCGTAAAAATCTAGTCCAACCCCACAACCGATCCGACACGTTCGCAAATTTGAAATATGTCGCCATCATATCGAATAATGAACGCAAGATGGATTGGTTTTAGGTTAGGCTATAGCTTTCGTGCGAGTGCAGCGAACGAGAGACGCGTAAAGGTGTGTCACAAACCAACGGTTTGGCACATACGGATATTGAAATATTCGCACCAGCTCGAGGAGCCGGAAGTCTTTATCCTATTGCCTACTGACAAATGCTTACAGTTTATGAATAGTTTCACATAATTAGTACCGTTTCCTCATAGTACAGTGCAGCGTGATGTCCGAAATGGCTGACAAAATTAGGTACAAGCTCGAAATATATGCAAGACAATATATGGTATATGTATAGCTTGGAAATTGTGACCGTTGCTCGCTCGCTCCGCTCGCTCGTAAAAATCTAGTCCAACCTCACAACCGATCCGACACGTTCGCAAATTTGAAATATGTCGCCATCATATCGAATAATGAACGCAAGATGGATTGGTTTTAGGTTAGGCTATAGTTTTCGAGCCAGCGCCGCGAGGGAGAGACGCGTAAAGGTGTGTCATAAACCAACGGTTTGGCACATACGGACATTGAAATATTCGCACCGGCCCGAGGAGCCGGAAGTATTTATCCTATTGCCTACCGACACATGTTTACAGTTTATGAATAGTTTCACATAAATAGTACTATTTCCTCATAGTACAGTGCAATGTGATGTCCGAAATGGCTGACAAAATTAGGTAATAACACGAAATATATGGAAGGCAGTATAAGGTATATGTATAGCTTGGAAATTGCAACCGTTGCACGCTCGCTCCGCTCGCTCGTAAAAATCTGGTCCAACCTCACAACCGATCCCACACGTTCGCAAATTCGAAACATGTCGCCACCATATCGAATAATGAACGGAAGATGGATTGGTTTTAGGTTATGCTATAGCTTTCGTGCGAGCGCAGCGAGCGAGAGTCGCGTAAATGTGTGTCACAAACCAACGGTTTGGCACATACGGATATTGAAATATTCGCACCAGCCCGAGGGGCCGGAAGTCTTTATCCTATTGCCTTCTGACAAATGTTTACGGTTTACCAATAGTTTCACATAATTAGTACCGTTTCCTCATAGTACAGAGCAATGTGATGTCCGAAATCGCTGACAAAATTAGGTACTAGCACGAAATATAAGCAAGGCAATATAAGGTATATGTATAGCTTGGAAATTGTAACCGTTGCACGCTCGCTCCGCTCGCTCGTAAAAATCTGGTCCAACCTCACAACCGATCCCACACGTTCGCAAATTCGAAACATGTCGCCACCATATCGAATAATGAACGGAAGATGGATTGGTTTTAGGTTAGGCTATAGCCTTCGTGCGAGCGCAGCGAGCGAGAGACGCGTAAAGGTGTGTCATAAACCAACGGTTTGGCACATACGGACATTGAAATATTCGCACCAGCCCGAGGAGCCGGAAGTATTTATCCTATTGCCTACCGACACATGTTTACAGTTTATGAATAGTTTCACATAAATAGTACTATTTCCACATAGTACAATGCAACGTGATGTCCGAAATGGCTGACAAAATTAGGTACAAGCACGAAATATATGCAAGACAATATATGGTATATGTATAGCTTGGAAATTGTGACCGTTGCTCGCTCGCTCCGCTCACTCGTAAAAATCTCGTCCAACCTCACAACCGATCCGACACGTTCCCAAATTTGAAATATGTCGCCACCATATCGAATAATGAACGGAAGATGGATTGGTTTTAGGTTAGGCTATAGCTTTCGTGCGAGCGCAGCGAGCGAGAGTCGCGTAAATGTGTGTCACAAACCAACGGTTTGGCACATACGGATATTGAAATATTCGCACCAGCCCGAGGGGCCGGAAGTCTTTATCCTATTGCCTTCTGACAAATGTTTACGGTTTACCAATAGTTTCACATAATTAGTACCGTTTCCTCATAGTACAGCGCAATGTGATGTCCGAAATCGCTGACAAAATTAGGTACTAGCACGAAATATAAGCAAGGCAATATAAGGTATATGTATAGCTTGGAAATTGCAACCGTTGCACGCTCGCTCCGCTCGCTCGTAAAAATCTGGTCCAACCTCACAACCGATCCCACACGTTCGCAAATTCGAAACATGTCGCCACCATATCGAATAATGAACGGAAGATGGATTGGTTTTAGGTTAGGCTATAGCTTTCGTGCGAGCGCAGCGAGCGAGAGACGCGTAAAGGTGTGTCACAAACCAACGGTTTGGCACATACGGACATTGAAATATTCGCACCAGCCCGAGGAGCCGAAAGTCTTTATCCTATTGCCTTCTGACAAATGTTTACGGTTTACCAACTGTTTCACATAATTAGTACCGTTTCCTCATAGTACAGTGCAATGTGATGTCCGAAATGGCAGACAAAATTAGGTAATAACACGACATATATGCAAGGCAATATAAGGTGTATGTATAGGTTGGAAATTGTGATCGTTGCTCGCTCGCTCCGCTCGCTCGAAAAAATCTAGTCCAACCTCACAAGCGATCCGACACGTTCGCAAATTTGAAATATGTCGCCACCATATCGAATAATGAACGGAAGATGGATTGGTTTTAGGTTAGGCTATAGCTTTCGTGCGAGTGCAGCGAACGAGAGACGCGTAAAGGTGTGTCACAAACCAACGGTTTGGCACATACGGATATTGAAATATTCGCAGCAGCCCGAGGAGCCGAAAGTCTTGATCCTATTGCCTCCTGACAAATGTTTACGGTTTACCAATAGTTTCACATAATTAGTACCGTTTCCTCATAGTACAGTGCAGCGTGATGTCCGAAATGGCTGACACAATTAGGTACAAGCTCGAAATATATACAAGACAATATATGGTATATGTATAGCTTGGAAATTGTGACCGTTGCTCGCTCGCTCCGCTCGCTCGTAAAAATCTAGTCCAACCTGACAACCGATCCGACACGTTCGCAAATTTGAAATATGTCGCCATCATATCGAATAATGAACGCAAGATGGATTGGTTTTAGGTTAGGCTATAGTTTTCGAGCGAGCGCCGCGAGCGAGAGACGCGTAAAGGTGTGTCATAAACCAACGGTTTGGCACATACGGACATTGAAATATTCGCACCAGCCCGAGGAGCCGGAAGTATTTATCCTATTGCCTACCGACACATGTTTACAGTTTATGAATAGTTTCACATAAATAGTACTATTTCCTCATAGTACAGTGCAATGTGATGTCCGAAATGGCTGACAAAATTGGGTAATAACACGAAATATATGGAAGGCAATATAAGGTATATGTATAGCTTGGAAATTGTGACCGTTGCTCGCTCGCTCCGCTCGCTCGTAAAAATCTAGTCCAACCTCACAACCGATCCCACACGTTCGCAAATTTGAAATATGTCGCCACCATATCGAATAATGAACGGAAGATGGATTGGTTTTAGGTTAGGCTATAGCTTTCGTGCGAGCGCAGCGAACGAGAGACGCGTAAAGGTGTGTCACAAACCATCGGTTTGGCACATACGGACATTGATATATTCGCACCAGCCCGAGGAGCCGGAAGTCTTTATCCTATTGCCTTCTGACAAATGTTTACGGTTTACCAATAGTCTCACATAATTAGTACCGTTTCCTCATGGTACAGTGCAACGTGATGTCCGAAATGGCTGACAAAATTAGGTACAAGCACGAAATATATGCAAGACAATATGTGGTATATGTATAGCTTGGAAATTGTGACCGTTGCTCGCTCGCTCCGCTCGCTCGTAAAAATCTAGTCCAACCCCACAACCGATCCGACACGTTCGCAAATTTGAAATATGTCGCCATCATATCGAATAATGAACGCAAGATGGATTGGTTTTAGGTTTGGCTATAATTTTAGAGCGAGCGCAGCGAGCCAGAGACGCGTATCGGTGTGTCATAAACCAACGGTTTGGCACATACGGACATTGAAACATTCGCACCAGCCCGAGGAGCCGGAAGTATTTATCCTATTGCCTACCGACACATGTTTACAGTTTATGAATAGTTTCACATAAATAGTACTATTTCCACATAGTACAGTGCAATGTGATGTCCGAAATGGCTGACACAATTAGGTACTAGCACGAGATATATGCAAGGCAATATATGGTACATGTATAGCTTGGAAATTGTGACCATTGCTCGCTCGCTCCGCTCGCTCTCAAAAATCTAGTCCAACCTCACAAGCGATCCGACACGTTCGCAAATTTGAAATATGTCGCCACCATGTCCAATAATGAACGGAAGATGGATTGGTTTTAGGTTAGGCTATAGCTTTCGTGCGAGCGCAGCGAGCGAGAGACGCGTAAAGGTGTGTCACAAACCAACGGTTTGGCACATACGGACATTGAAACATTCGCACCAGCTCGAGGAGCCGGAAGTCTTTATCCTATTGCCTACTGACAAATGCTTACAGTTTATGAATAGTTTCACATAATTAGTACCGTTTCCTCATAGTACAGTGCAGCGTGATGTCCGAAATGGCTGACAAAATTAGGTACAAGCTCGAAATATATGCAAGACAATATATGGTATATGTATAGCTTGGAAATTGTGACCGTTGCTCGCTCGCTCCGCTCGCTCGTAAAAATCTAGTCCAACCTCACAACTGATCCGACACGTTCGCAAATTTGAAATATGTCGCCATCATATCGAATAATGAACGCAAGATGGATTGGTTTTAGGTTAGGCTATAGTTTTCGAGCCAGCGCCGCGAGGGAGAGACGCGTAAAGGTGTGTCACAAATCATCGGTTTGGCACATACGGACATTGAAATATTCGCAGCAGCCCGAGGAGCCGGAAGTCTTTATCCTATTGCCTTCTGACAAATGTTTACGGTTTACCAATAGTCTCACATAATTAGTACCGTTTCCTCATAGTACAGTGCAACGTGATGTCCGAAATGGCTGACAAAATTAGGTACAAGCACGAAATATATGCAAGACAATATATGGTATATGTATAGCTTGGAAGTTGTGACCGTTGCTCGCTCGCTCCGCTCGCTCGTAAAATTCTAGTCCAACCCCACAACCGATCCGGCACGTTCGCAAATTTGAAATATGTCGCCATCATATCGAATAATGAACGCAAGATGGATTGGTTTTAGGTTTGGCTATAATTTTAGAGCGAGCGCAGCGAGCCAGAGACGCGTATCGGTGTGTCATAAACCAACGGTTTGGCACATACGGACATTGAAACATTCGCACCAGCCCGAGGAGCCGGAAGTATTTATCCTATTGCCTACCGACACATGTTTACAGTTTATGAATAGTTTCACATAAATAGTACTATTTCCACATAGTACAGTGCAATGTGATGTCCGAAATGGCTGACACAATTAGGTACTAGCACGAGATATATGCAAGGCAATATATGGTACATGTATAGCTTGGAAATTGTGACCATTGCTCGCTCGCTCCGCTCGCTCTCAAAAATCTAGTCCAACCTCACAAGCGATCCGACACGTTCGCAAATTTGAAATATGTCGCCACCATGTCCAATAATGAACGGAAGATGGATTGGTTTTAGGTTAGGCTATAGCTTTCGTGCGAGCGCAGCGAGCGAGAGACGCGTAAAGGTGTGTCACAAACCAACGGTTTGGCACATACGGACATTGAAACATTCGCACCAGCTCGAGGAGCCGGAAGTCTTTATCCTATTGCCTACTGACAAATGCTTACAGTTTATGAATAGTTTCACATAATTAGTACCGTTTCCTCATAGTACAGTGCAGCGTGATGTCCGAAATGGCTGACAAAATTAGGTACAAGCTCGAAATATATGCAAGACAATATATGGTATATGTATAGCTTGGAAATTGTGACCGTTGCTCGCTCGCTCCGCTCGCTCGTAAAAATCTAGTCCAACCTCACAACCGATCCGACACGTTCGCAAATTTGAAATATGTCGCCATCATATCGAATAATGAACGCAAGATGGATTGGTTTTAGGTTAGGCTATAGTTTTCGAGCCAGCGCCGCGAGGGAGAGACGCGTAAAGGTGTGTCATAAACCAACGGTTTGGCACATACGGACATTGAAATATTCGCACCGGCCCGAGGAGCCGGAAGTATTTATCCTATTGCCTACCGACACATGTTTACAGTTTATGAATAGTTTCACATAAATAGTACTATTTCCTCATAGTACAGTGCAATGTGATGTCCGAAATGGCTGACAAAATTAGGTAATAACACGAAATATATGGAAGGCAGTATAAGGTATATGAATAGCTTGGAAATTGTGACCGTTGCTCGCTCGCTCCGCTCGCTCGTAAAAATCTAGTCCAACCTCACAACCGATCCCACACGTTCGCAAATTTGAAATATGTCGACCACCATATCGAATAATGAACGGAAGATGGATTGGTTTTAGGTTTGGCTATAGTTTTCGAGCGAGCGCAGCGAACGAGAGACGCGTAAAGGTGTGTCACAAATCATCGGTTTGGCACATACGGACATTGAAATATTCGCAGCAGCCCGAGGAGCCGGAAGTCTTTATCCTATTGCCTTCTGACAAATGTTTACGGTTTACCAATAGTCTCACATAATTAGTACCGTTTCCTCATAGTACAGTGCAACGTGATGTCCGAAATGGCTGACAAAATTAGGTACAAGCACGAAATATATGCAAGACAATATATGGTATATGTATAGCTTGGAAGTTGTGACCGTTGCTCGCTCGCTCCGCTCGCTCGTAAAATTCTAGTCCAACCCCACAACCGATCCGGCACGTTCGCAAATTTGAAATATGTCGCCATCATATCGAATAATGAACGGAAGATGGATTGGTTTTAGGTTAGGCTATAGCTTTCGTGCGAATGCAGCGAACGAGAGACGCGTAAAGGTGTGTCATAAACCAACGGTTTGGCACATACGGACATTGAAATATTCGCACCAGCCCGAGGAGCCGGAAGTATTTATCCTATTGCCTACCGACACATGTTTACAGTTTATGAATAGTTTCACATAAATAGTACTATTTCCTCATAGTACAGTGCAATGTGATGTCCGAAATGGCTGACAAAATTGGTGTAAATTCGAGCTATCGCGGGGAGACGCGGTCGTTAGAATACGCGTCAACGAGAGTCGTAAATTCCCGTTACGATTAGAATAATCGACACCACGAATAGTTCGATCCCCGTATTTCGGTTAGGATAATCGGGGTGGTTGATGCGGTATAACACTGAGAGTCACAGAATTATAATAATATATATTTCCAACAATTAGTCTACACGATTGAAAAGATATAAACAATTAACAACTTTATCGCACGCAGATAATATAGATGTATACAATATAGAGCAAGGCTCTTACAATTGAGCTTAGTCTCTTGGTAGACGTAGCACGATATTATACTTAATAAAATAAGCGAATGTTTGGCTATGTCGCGGATCGACTTGAATTGGCGTTCAGAATTTGACTCAAAGTGTAACGTTCGACGCGTCACAAGGAACTGATCGACCTTTGATGATTTTTTGTCTCATCTTTAAGACGACCCCCACTATACTTAGGTCACGCCACCGTTCGCGCCTATGATCACGTATGTCTGTTCTTGCGTGGAAAACGTAACGGACCAAATTCGACGTTTCGAGAACTCGCTGCTTGGCGACAGCTATGCGCTCGTCGATACATTGTATATGATCCGGCGGTCAGATAAGACGATCTGACTGAGACATTGTAGGGCCGCGAGTGACGGTTAGAAAATACAGCCTGTGTTAAGCCTCGTGGCGTAACATCCTCCCCCCGTTGAGAGGGTACCGATCAAATGATATGGTGTGGAGTCAGGTGCGTCGCTGGCGAATCTCCTTCGCTCCGTGTGGGTGGTCGGACTCGTCTGGATCTGGGTGAATGGGTAAGGGGACCAGTCTTTTGACGCCACGATCCAGGGTAGTTGTTGCCGTCTGCACGGTAGCGGTCCGTATGATTCCGTCGACTCCTGGATGGACCTTGATCACGCGGCCCAAAGGCCATTGCATGGATGGTACGTTATCCTCCCTGAGGACTACTACGGTGCCTACTCGGATGTCGTGACTGCCCTTGCTCCATTTATTTCGGATGTTCAGCTCGTTCAGGTATTCTCGATGCCAGCGGCGCCAGAAATGTTGTTTGACCCTTTGAATGTGTTGCCAGCTGGAGAGACGATTGGATGGAGTGTCCCGGAAATCTCGTTCTCGAAAGCTTGTTAGTGCATCTCCGATGAGGAAGTGACCGGGAGTAAGGACAAGAAGATCGTTTGGGTCAGATGATATTGGAGTCAGAGGACGGGAGTTGAGGATAGACTCGATTTCAATGATCAGTGTGTTCAAATTTTCGTATGTTAAGAGCTCGTTACCTGCGACACGTCTGAGATGTCGTTTGAAGGACTTCACCGCAGCCTCCCACAGCCCGCCGAAGTGAGGTGAGTTGGGAGGAATGAAGTGCCATTCGATTCGTCGATCGGCTAAAAAGGACTGAATCTTTACCTTATGATCGTCGGACTGCAGGAGGTTTCGGAGCTCTCGTAATTCATTGTTGGCGCCAACGAAGTTGGTGCCGTTGTCAGAATAAATTGTTACACAGAATCCTCGGCGAGCGATGAATCTTCGCAGAGCAGCAATGAAGGCCTCGCTAGTGAGATCGGTGACCAGCTCGAGGTGGACTGCTTTAACTGCAAGGCATACGAAGATTGCTACATATACCTTGATTTTTCTTCGGTTGCGATCCTTTCGTTCCTTGATGTAGAACGGTCCGCAATAATCGATTCCGACGTTAGTAAATGGACGAGATTCCGTTATCCGTGCAGCTGGAAGGTCGCCCATTACGTACTCTACTGGAGGTGGATTGGCTCGGCAGCAACGTACGCACTTCTTCAGCGTGCTCCAAACTTGACTACGGCCGTCGATAGGCCAGTAAGATCTCCTTAAGGCATATAAGGTAGCTTGAGTTCCGGAGTGGAGATTTAGGAGGTGTTCATGCTCGATTATGAGTGCTGTAACTGAGGATTTGGGTAGAATGATCGGGTGTTTTTGAGTGAAGGGCATTGGTGAATGACTGAGTCGGCCTCCGACTCGCAATATCTCGTCCTTGTCCAGAAATGGATTGAGTCGTTGCAGCTTCCCCTTCACTGCAGCATTTCGATCTGTGCGGAGAGTACGTATTTCATCTGGAAAATAACAGAGTTGTAACAATTTGACCAATTTGTTATGCGCATCGGTTAAATCATGTGTGGTTAGAGGTCCCCCCCGATCCTGTTTTTGCCTCCATCTGAGGCAACGAGCGGCAATTCTTATCAGCTTGGGCCAAGAAGAATATCTCTCCAGTAGACTGTGGTCAGGCGGAGTCACGGACAGACATGTTGCCTTCTTTTGCTCTGGTATTTCAACTAATGGTATTGGGTTCCACGACGGCCAGTATTTTTCAGGTTGTTGGAGCCATTCTGGTCCATGTTGCCAAATGGTAGATCGCAGGAAGTCTTGGGGTGATTGGCCTCGAGATATGAGATC
Organism: Bombus affinis; assembly: GCF_024516045.1. Taxonomy (NCBI): domain Eukaryota; kingdom Metazoa; phylum Arthropoda; class Insecta; order Hymenoptera; family Apidae; genus Bombus; species Bombus affinis. The sequence goes on from NW_026109215.1 coordinate 19,948, forward strand.
GGCAGGGTTATCGGTAGTGGGAATGTGGCGCCAATCTGAGGTGTGAGTCTTTTGTTGAATCTCTGTCACACGATTGGCGACGAAGGTTTTCAGCGTGTGAGGTGATGTATTAATCCAGTGTAGAACGATTGTAGAATCAGTCCAGTAAACGGTCCGAGAAATTTTGCTTGGTAACGCTTGAAGGACTGTAGTGGCCAATGATGCGAGAAGAAGTGCTCCACTTAGTTCCAGCCTTGGAATGGTTTGTGATTTGAGTGGAGCCACCTTTGACCTTGCAGTGAGGAGTCGTGTCCAAACATGACCATCCGGAGCGATGGTGCGAAGGTAGACGCATGCCCCATACGCCCTTTCGCTGGCGTCGCAGAATCCGTGTAATTCGATTTCCGCTGCAGTCTTGGTTATAGTTTTACGTGGAAACTTCACGTTATTTAGCAAAGGTAGCTGTGAATAATATTTGCTCCATTCTGTGTGTACGTCAGCCGGAAGAGATTCGTCCCAGTCAAGTTTTAAAGTCCAAAGTCGTTGGAGCAACATCTTAGCGCGAACGATCACTGGTGCCAGTAATCCAAGAGGGTCGTAGATCTTGGCAATTTCGGAGCTGATTGTTCTCTTCGTAATTCGAGAGGCGGTAGGATTGATTTTGACGGAATATAGGATCGAATCGTCAAAGGAATTCCAAACAACACCCAGAGTTTTGAAAGTTTGCGATTCGCCTAGTAGCAGCTTATCGTTTATGTCCTGCTCGGAAAGTCCTCGTAGCAGTGCCCGGTCGTTCGCTGCCCATTTTCGGATGTTTAAGCCGGCTAGTTTAAGCAATTCTATGAGCTCCGTTCTCAGTAGTTGTGCCTCGTTCTTTGTATCGGCTCCTGTGAGAACATCGTCGACGTAGAAGTCTCGCTGTAAGACCATCGCTGCTCGTGGGTATCGATGTCCCTCGTCGTTTGCCAGTTGTTTGAGGCACCGAATGGCTAGATAGGGGGCCGCTGACAGCCCGAATGTCACTGTGTTAAGTTGATAGGTGTCAACTTCTCCGTCAGAGTTGCGCCACAAGATTTGTTGGAATTTCCGATCCTCTGGACGCACAAGAAATTGTCGATACATCTTTTCGACATCGCCTGTAACGACATACTGATGAAAACGAAATCTTAAAAGGATAAGAAATATGTCGTCTTGTAGTTTCGGTCCCGTATGAAGTACGTCGTTTAATGAAACTCCGGTGGTGGTTGGTGCAGATCCGTCAAACACAACTCGGAGTTTTGTAGTCCGGCTGGATTCTTTGATCACGCCGTGATGTGGCAGAAAATATCCGTCGTCCGTGCAGTGGTCCGTGGTGATCTTCGTCATATGTCCTAATTCCAAGTATTCTTGTATTACGGCGTGATAGTCGGCTTCGAATTGTTTGTCTCGTTGGAATCGACGGCAGAGGGAAGTGAGTCGCTTCATTGCCATGGCTTTCGAAGATCCAAGCGGAGGAGTTGTTTCGTTGAATGGGAGAGCGACAACGTATCGCCCTTCGTTGTTGCGTTGAACGTGATTTCGAAAGTGCTCCTCGCACTGTCGTTCCGCTTCCGAAATTCGTGCGGTGGGCGGACCCTCGTCGATTTCCCAAAAACGGGCGAGGTCTGCCTGTAAAGCCGTCGTGGAGGTGTGAAATGCGTATGCTAATGATTGTGAGGTTGGGCTCCCCCCGATGACCCATCCGAATCTCGTCTTTTGCAGACGCAAGTCGGGCCCGTTTGCTTGACTGATATCAAGTTGGCCGACACAGAGTGATGCTAGTGTTGGTCCGGCGCTCAACAATATTTCGATCGGAGCAGGTCTATGGAATCTTGGATCGGCTAATTGGAGATTCCTAGGTATCTGTATTGTTGAGCGATCTACGGGTTGGTTTGGGACCCAAGACGCGATAGTCGGTATGATCAGAAACGTCAAGTTGCGTTCGTATGTGCCGTCAATAGAGGTGATCGTGGCCGTGATGTAGCGTTTCGAGGTCGTCGATAACGTGTTGAGTGCTCCGATTGGGACCGAACATTTCTGTTGATTGAGTTTTAATGAGTTAGCGAGCCTTTCGGTGATAAAGTTCATGCTAGAGCCGGTATCTAGCAGAGCTCTACAACGAACTGGTTGAATTTCATTATTCAAGATGTTGACCTGCGCTGTGACTAACAAGTCGTGTTGCAATGGTTCAAAAGGGAGCGGGGTCGATGAGTCCGTTTTCTGTGGTTCGGTCCCTAACAGGCTCGTCTGATGACGTCATTGTTTTCCGTGTCGTTTAGGACTGGACGATATGGTCGATCCCGATGCCGCCGATCGCGGTAACCGAGATTCGCGTGTCGGGGATGTTCGCGGAGACGTTCGGGGAGACTCTCGGCGAGAATCTCGACGAGACGCTCGACGAGACGCTCGGGGAGACGTTCGGGGAGACGCTCGGGGAGACTCTCGGGGAGACTCTCGGCGAGAATACCGGCGAGACGCTCGGGGAGACGAAGATGAGCGTCTCGAACGATGTGACGAACGCGGGGACGGTGAACTGGGCGAAGATCGACCGCTGGATGATCGGTCGCTTGACGATCGACCGCTCGATGTTCGGCCGACACGTGTTCGTGTTTTGCTATGCCCCTGGCCTTGATGCAGATACGTGTGATGTCGCTGTCTACAGATGCGACATGATCCCGCGGAGCATTGAGTGAGAGCGTGTCCCTTGCCTAAACAATTGGTACAGAGCGACGCCCTTTTGGCGATTTCCAGGCGTTCTTTGGGCGTCTTCGTTTTGAAGACATGGCAATTCCATAATTCGTGTTGTCCGTGGCAGTTCGGACACAACAACGTATTATGTGTAGTTACGAATGTATAGCTTCGCGGCGTGTCCTGTCGCCGACGGTCGTGTTGATCGGACGCCCCCTTTTTGACGGTTAATGATGAACACGCTCTATCGCTATTCGTCCGTGTTTTCAGAAAATCTACTAAATGCGTATATGGCGGCAATTTCTTGTCCGGTAGGGTATGTTGCCGTTCGCGAACAACGGCTGAGGGTAACTTCGACGTGACAAGCTTTATGAGAATGGCGTTTGACGTGACTGGGTCCCCGAGTCTTTCTAACGCTTGGAGATGTACTTTAACTGTCTCGATAAGATCGTCTATAGCTTCTGGTGTTTCTTTAGTTATTTTGGGATAGTCGAAAAGCAAATCCCAGTGACGCATGCAGATCTGACGGTGGCAGTCGAATTTTTCCCTAAGAGCGTCCATGGCGATTGCGTAATTTGCGTCGGTGATGGGTAATGACTGTATGCTTCGCGCGGCCCAGCCAGTCAGGGCTGTTCGGAGATGATGAAATTTCTGAACCGGTGCTAAATTTTCATTTCTATCTATCGCTGATGAGAAGGCATCGTGAAACGACTGCCAATCTTCGAGGGCGCCATCAAATGTAGGTATGCGAACCTCCGGTAGTTTGAGCGACGCGGACTCGCGGCCGACGGCTGATTCGCCGCTTGTCGACTGTGACGGCGTACTTCGTCGTGTATTGATTAATTGTTTGGCTACTCGGCATTGCAGCCTTTCGTATTCTTCCGCTAGCTCACTGCCGCGCGCGATCTCTCCCTCGTCTAAAGTTACGATCTGGTGTTGTAATGCACGGATTTCCTTCTCGAAGGTTTCTAGACGTTCTTTAATTTGAAGCAAGTCGATCTCGTCCGGACAGCCTGATTGTTCGATGTCTTCCAGTTTTTTTGCGAGGCGTGTAAACTGGGCGCTACAGTAGCCCCGGCGACGACGCAAGTTGGCGAGCTCGTCTCCGGTTGACATTATTTTTTATGTAATTGATAGTGAAATCGTTTGGACTTACTTCTGTTGGCGATTATCCACCTTGCGGTAGGAGGATGTGTGGTTGCGTTTCAACCACCGAATTATACCTCTTCAAATGTGTCGACCCTTAACGTTACTGACCTCGCTGGGGTGGTAACGCTTCCGCTGCTGGTTGTGTTGGATTCACGTGGCACTGTATTGTAGTGGGTGTCACTGGCGTGCACTCTTCACTTGACACTGAATCCGGCTCGAAGGACCATGTAAATTCGAGCTATCGCGGGGAGACGCGGTCGTTAGAATACGCGTCAACGAGAGTCGTAAATTCCCGTTACGATTAGAATAATCGACACCACGAATAGTTCGATCCCCGTATTTCGGTTAGGATAATCGGGGTGGTTGATGCGGTATAACACTGAGAGTCACAGAATTATAATAATATATATTTCCAACAATTAGTCTACACGATTGAAAAGATATAAACAATTAACAACTTTATCGCACGCAGATAATATAGATGTATACAATATAGAGCAAGGCTCTTACAATTGAGCTTAGTCTCTTGGTAGACGTAGCACGATATTATACTTAATAAAATAAGCGAATGTTTGGCTATGTCGCGGATCGACTTGAATTGGCGTTCAGAATTTGACTCAAAGTGTAACGTTCGACGCGTCACAAGGAACTGATCGACCTTTGATGATTTTTTGTCTCATCTTCAAGACGACCCCCACTATACTTAGGTCACGCCACCGTTCGCGCCTATGATCACGTATGTCTGTTCTTGCGTGGAAAACGTAACGGACCAAATTCGACGTTTCGAGAACTCGCTGCTTGGCGACAGCTATGCGCTCGTCGATACATTGTATATGATCCGGCGGTCAGATAAGACGATCTGACTGAGACATTGTAGGGCCGCGAGTGACGGTTAGAAAATACAGCCTGTGTTAAGCCTCGTGGCGTAACAATTGGGTAATAACACGAAATATATGGAAGGCAATATAAGGTATATGTATAGCTTGGAAATTGTGACCGTTGCTCGCTCGCTCCGCTCGCTCGTAAAAATCTAGTCCAACCTCACAACCGATCCCACACGTTCGCAAATTTGAAATATGTCGCCACCATATCGAATAATGAACGGAAGATGGATTGGTTTTAGGTTAGGCTATAGCTTTCGTGCGAGCGCAGCGAACGAGAGACGCGTAAAGGTGTGTCACAAACCATCGGTTTGGCACATACGGACATTGATATATTCGCACCAGCCCGAGGAGCCGGAAGTCTTTATCCTATTGCCTTCTGACAAATGTTTACGGTTTACCAATAGTCTCACATAATTAGTACCGTTTCCTCATGGTACAGTGCAACGTGATGTCCGAAATGGCTGACAAAATTAGGTACAAGCACGAAATATATGCAAGACAATATGTGGTATATGTATAGCTTGGAAATTGTGACCGTTGCTCGCTCGCTCCGCTCGCTCGTAAAAATCTAGTCCAACCCCACAACCGATCCGACACGTTCGCAAATTTGAAATATGTCGCCATCATATCGAATAATGAACGCAAGATGGATTGGTTTTAGGTTTGGCTATAATTTTCGAGCGAGCGCAGCGAGCCAGAGACGCGTATCGGTGTGTCATAAACCAACGGTTTGGCACATACGGACATTGAAACATTCGCACCAGCCCGAGGAGCCGGAAGTATTTATCCTATTGCCTACCGACACATGTTTACAGTTTATGAATAGTTTCACATAAATAGTACTATTTCCACATAGTACAGTGCAATGTGATGTCCGAAATGGCTGACACAATTAGGTACTAGCACGAGATATATGCAAGGCAATATATGGTATATGTATAGCTTGGAAATTGTGACCATTGCTCGCTCGCTCCGCTCGCTCTCAAAAATCTAGTCCAACCTCACAAGCGATCCGACACGTTCGCAAATTTGAAATATGTCGCCACCATGTCCAATAATGAACGGAAGATGGATTGGTTTTAGGTTAGGCTATAGCTTTCGTGCGAGCGCAGCGAGCGAGAGACGCGTAAAGGTGTGTCACAAACCAACGGTTTGGCACATACGGACATTGAAACATTCGCACCAGCTCGAGGAGCCGGAAGTCTTTATCCTATTGCCTACTGACAAATGCTTACAGTTTATGAATAGTTTCACATAATTAGTACCGTTTCCTCATAGTACAGTGCAGCGTGATGTCCGAAATGGCTGACAAAATTAGGTACAAGCTCGAAATATATGCAAGACAATATATGGTATATGTATAGCTTGGAAATTGTGACCGTTGCTCGCTCGCTCCGCTCGCTCGTAAAAATCTAGTCCAACCTCACAACCGATCCGACACGTTCGCAAATTTGAAATATGTCGCCATCATATCGAATAATGAACGCAAGATGGATTGGTTTTAGGTTTGGCTATAGTTTTCGAGCGAGCGCAGCGAGCCAGAGACGCGTATCGGTGTGTCATAAACCAACGGTTTGGCACATACGGACATTGAAATATTCGCACCAGGCCGAGGAGCCGGAAGTATTTATCCTATTGCCTACCGACACATGTTTACAGTTTATGAATAGTTTCACATAAATAGTACCATTTCCACATAGTACAATGCAACGTGATGTCCGAAATGGCTGACAAAATTAGGTACAAGCACGAAATATATGCAAGACAATATATGGTATATGTATAGCTTGGAAATTGTGACCGTTGCTCGCTCGCTCCGCTCGCTCGTAAAAATCTCGCCCAACCTCGCAACCGATCCGACACGTTCCCAAATCTGAAATATGTCGCCATCATATCGAATAATGAACGCAAGATGGATTGGTTTTAGGTTAGGCTATAGTTTTCGAGCGAGCGCCGCGAGCGAGAGACGCGTAAAGGTGTGTCATAAACCAACGGTTTGGCACATACGGACATTGAAATATTCGCACCAGCCCGAGGAGCCGGAAGTATTTATCCTATTGCCTACCGACACATGTTTACAGTTTATGAATAGTTTCACATAAATAGTACTATTTCCTCATATTACAGTGCAATGTGATGTCCGAAATGGCTGACAAAATTAGGTAATAACACGAAATATATGGAAGGCAATATAAGGTATATGTATAGCTTGGAAATTGTGACCGTTGCTCGCTTGCTCCGCTCGCTCGTAAAAATCTAGTCCAACCTCACAACCGATCCCACACGTTCGCAAATTGGAAATATGTCGCCACCATATCGAATAATGAACGGAAGATGGATTGGTTTTAGGTTAGGCTATAGCTTTCGTGCGAGCGCAGCGAACGAGAGACGCGTAAAGGTGTGTCACAAACCAACGGTTTGGCACATACGGACATTGAAATATTCGCACCAGCCCGAGGAGCCGGAAGTCTTTATCCTATTGCCTCCTGACAAATGTTTACGGTTTACCAATAGTCTCACATAATTAGTACCGTTTCCTCATAGTACAGTGCAATGTGATGTCCGAAATGGCTGACAAAATTAGGTACAAGCTCGAAATATATGCAAGACAATATATGGTATATGTATAGCTTGGAAATTGTGACCGTTGCTCGCTCGCTCCGCTCGCTCGTAAAAATCTAGTCCAACCCCTCAACCGATCCGACACGTTCGCAAATTTGAAATATGTCGCCATCATATCGAATAATGAACACAAGATGGATTGGTTTTAGGTTTGGCTATAGTTTTCGAGCGAGCGACGCGAGCGAGAGACGCGTAAAGGTGTGTCATAAACCAACGGTTTGGCACATACGGACATTGAAACATTCGCGCCAGCCCGAGGAGCCGGAAGTCTTTATCCTATTGCCTACTGACAAATGCTTACAGTTTATGAATAGTTTCACATAATTAGTACCGTTTCCTCATAGTACAGTGCAGCGTGATGTCCGAAATGGCTGACAAAATTAGGTACAAGCTCGAAATATATACAAGGCAATATATGGTATATGTATAGCTTGGAAATTGTGACCGTTGCTCGCTCGCTCCGCTCGCTCGTAAAAATCTAGTCCAACCCCACAACCGATCCGACACGTTCGCAAATTTGAAATATGTCGCCATCATATCGAATAATGAACGCAAGATGGATTGGTTTTAGGTTTGGCTACAGTTTTCGAGCGAGCGCAGCGAGCCAGAGACGCGTATCGGTGTGTCATGAACCAACGGTTTGGCACATACGGACATTGAAATATTCGCACCAGCCCGAGGAGCCGGAAGTATTTATCCTATTGCCTACCGACACATGTTTACAGTTTATGAATAGTTTCACATAAATAGTACTATTTCCACATAGTACAATGCAACGTGATGTCCGAAATGGCTGACAAAATTAGGTACAAGCACGAAATATATGCAAGACAATATATGGTATATGTATAGCTTGGAAATTGTGACCGTTGCTCGCTCGCTCCGCTCGCTCGTAAAAATCTCGTCCAACCTCACAACCGATCCGACACGTTCCCAAATTTGAAATATGTCGCCACCATATCGAATAATGAACGGAAGATGGATTGGTTTTAGGTTAGGCTATAGCTTTCGTGCGAGCGCAGCGAGCGAGAGTCGCGTAAATGTGTGTCACAAACCAACGGTTTGGCACATACGGATATTGAAATATTCGCACCAGCCCGAGGGGCCGGAAGTCTTTATCCTATTGCCTTCTGACAAATGTTTACGGTTTACCAATAGTTTCACATAATTAGTACCGTTTCCTCATAGTACAGAGCAATGTGATGTCCGAAATCGCTGACAAAATTAGGTACTAGCACGAAATATAAGCAAGGCAATATAAGGTATATGTATAGCTTGGAAATTGTAACCGTTGCACGCTCGCTCCGCTCGCTCGTAAAAATCTGGTCCAACCTCACAACCGATCCCACACGTTCGCAAATTCGAAACATGTCGCCACCATATCGAATAATGAACGGAAGATGGATTGGTTTTAGGTTAGGCTATAGCTTTCGTGCGAGCGCAGCGAGCGAGAGACGCGTAAAGGTGTGTCATAAACCAACGGTTTGGCACATACGGACATTGAAATATTCGCACCAGCCCGAGGAGCCGGAAGTATTTATCCTATTGCCTACCGACACATGTTTACAGTTTATGAATAGTTTCACATAAATAGTACTATTTCCTCATAGTACAGTGCAATGTGATGTCCGAAATGGCTGACAAAATTAGGTAGTAACACGAAATATATGGAAGGCAATATAAGGTATATGTATAGGTTGGAAATTGTGACCGTTGCTCGCTCGCTCCGCTCGCTCGTAAAAATCTAGTCCAACCTCACAACCGATCCCACACGTTCGCAAATTTGAAATATGTCGCCACCATATCGAATAATAAACGGAAGATGGATTGGTTTTAGGTTAGGCTATAGTTTTCGAACGAGCGCAGCGAGCGAGAGACGCGTAAAGTTGTGTCATAAACCAACGGTTTGGCACATACGGACATTGAAACATTCGCGCCAGCCCGAGGAGCCGGAAGTCATATCCTATTGCCTACTGACAAATGCTTACAGTTTATGAATAGTTTCACATAATTAGTACCGTTTCCTCATAGTACAGTGCAGCGTGATGTCCGAAATGGCTGACAAAATTAGGTACAAGCTCGAAATATATACAAGGCAATATATGGTATATGTATAGCTTGGAAATTGTGACCGTTGCTCGCTCGCTCCGCTCGCACGTAAAAATCTAGTCCAACCCCACAACCGATCCGACACGTTCGCAAATTTGAAATATGTCGCCATCATATCGAATAATGAACGCAAGATGGATTGGTTTTAGGTTTGGCTACAGTTTTCGAGCGAGCGCAGCGAGCCAGAGACGCGTATCGGTGTGTCATGAACCAACGGTTTGGCACATACGGACATTGAAATATTCGCACCAGCCCGAGGAGCCGGAAGTATTTATCCTATTGCCTACCGACACATGTTTACAGTTTATGAATAGTTTCACATAAATAGTACTATTTCCACATAGTACAATGCAACGTGATGTCCGAAATGGCTGACAAAATTAGGTACAAGCACGAAATATATGCAAGACAATATATGGTATATGTATAGCTTGGAAATTGTGACCGTTGCTCGCTCGCTCCGCTCGCTCGTAAATATCTCGTCCAACCTCACAGCCGATCCGACACGTTCCCAAATTTGAAATATGTCGCCACCATATCGAATAATGAACGGAAGATGGATTGGTTTTAGGTTAGGCTATAGCTTTCGTGCGAGCGCAGCGAGCGAGAGTCGCGTAAATGTGTGTCACAAACCAACGGTTTGGCACATACGGATATTGAAATATTCGCACCAGCCCGAGGGGCCGGAAGTCTTTATCCTATTGCCTTCTGACAAATGTTTACGGTTTACCAATAGTTTCACATAATTAGTACCGTTTCCTCATAGTACAGAGCAATGTTATGTCCGAAATCGCTGACAAAATTAGGTACTAGCACGAAATATAAGCAAGGCAATATAAGGTATATGTATAGCTTGGAAATTGTAACCGTTGCACGCTCGCTCCGCTCGCTCGTAAAAATCTGGTCCAACCTCACAACCGATCCCACACGTTCGCAAATTCGAAACATGTCGCCACCATATCGAATAATGAACGGAAGATGGATTGGTTTTAGGTTAGGCTATAGCTTTCGTGCGAGCGCAGCGAGCGAGAGACGCGTAAAGGTGTGTCACAAACCAACGGTTTGGCACATACGGACATTGAAATATTCGCACCAGCCCGAGGAGCCGAAAGTCTTTATCCTATTGCCTTCTGACAAATGTTTACGGTTTACCAACTGTTTCACATAATTAGTACCGTTTCCTCATAGTACAGTGCAATGTGATGTCCGAAATGGCAGACAAAATTAGGTAATAACACGACATATATGCAAGGCAATATAAGGTGTATGTATAGGTTGGAAATTGTGATCGTTGCTCGCTCGCTCCGCTCGCTCGAAAAAATCTAGTCCAACCTCACAACCGATCCGACACGTTCGCAAATTTGAAATATGTCGCCACCATATCGAATAATGAAAGGAAGATGGATTGGTTTTAGGTTAGGCTATAGCTTTCGTGCGAGTGCAGCGAACGAGAGACGCGTAAAGGTGTGTCACAAACCAACGGTTTGGCACATACGGATATTGAAATATTCGCAGCAGCCCGAGGAGCCGGAAGTCTTGATCCTATTGCCTCCTGACAAATGTTTACGGTTTACCAATAGTTTCACATAATTAGTACCGTTTCCTCATAGTACAGTGCAGCGTGATGTCCGAAATGGCTGACACAATTAGGTACAAGCTCGAAATATATGCAAGGCAATATATGGTATATGTATAGCTTGGAAATTGTGACCGTTGCTCGCTCGCTCCGCTCGCTCGTAAAAATCTAGTCCAACCTGACCACCGATCCGACACGTTCGCAAATTTGAAATATGTCGCCATCATATCGAATAATGAACGCAAGATGGATTGGTTTTAGGTTAGGCTATAGTTTTCGAGCGAGCGCCGCGAGCGAGAGACGCGTAAAGGTGTGTCATAAACCAACGGTTTGGCACATACGGACATTGAAATATTCGCACCAGCCCGAGGAGCCGGAAGTATTTATCCTATTGCCTACCGACACATGTTTACAGTTTATGAATAGTTTCACATAAATAGTACTATTTCCTCATAGTACAGTGCAATGTGATGTCCGAAATGGCTGACAAAATTGGGTAATAACACGAAATATATGGAAGGCAATATAAGGTATATGTATAGCTTGGAAATTGTGACCGTTGCTCGCTCGCTCCGCTCGCTCGTAAAAATCTAGTCCAACCTCACAACCGATCCGACACGTTCGCAAATTTGAAATATGTCGCCACCATATCGAATAATGAACGGAAGATGGATTGGTTTTAGGTTAGGCTATAGCTTTCGTGCGAGCGCAGCGAACGAGAGACGCGTAAAGGTGTGTCACAAACCATCGGTTTGGCACATACGGACATTGATATATTCGCACCAGCCCGAGGAGCCGGAAGTCTTTATCCTATTACCTTCTGACAAATGTTTACGGTTTACCAATAGTCTCACATAATTAGTACCGTTTCCTCATGGTACAGTGCAACGTGATGTCCGAAATGGCTGACAAAATTAGGTACAAGCACGAAATATATGCAAGACAATATGTGGTATATGTATAGCTTGGAAATTGTGACCGTTGCTCGCTCGCTCCGCTCGCTCGTAAAAATCTAGTCCAACCCCACAACCGATCCGACACGTTCGCAAATTTGAAATATGTCGCCATCATATCGAATAATGAACGCAAGATGGATTGGTTTTAGGTTTGGCTATAATTTTCGAGCGAGCGCAGCGAGCCAGAGACGCGTATCGGTGTGTCATAAACCAACGGTTTGGCACATACGGACATTGAAATATTCGCACCAGCTCGAGGAGCCGGAAGTCTTTATCCTATTGCCTACTGACAAATGCTTACAGTTTATGAATAGTTTCACATAATTAGTACCGTTTCCTCATAGTACAGTGCAGCGTGATGTCCGAAATGGCTGACAAAATTAGGTACAAGCTCGAAATATATGCAAGACAATATATGGTATATGTATAGCTTGGAAATTGTGACCGTTGCTCGCTCGCTCCGCTCGCTCGTAAAAATCTAGTCCAACCTCACAACCGATCCGACACGTTCGCAAATTTGAAATATGTCGCCATCATATCGAATAATGAACGCAAGATGGATTGGTTTTAGGTTAGGCTATAGTTTTCGAGCGAGCGCCGCGAGGGAGAGACGCGTAAAGGTGTGTCATAAACCAACGGTTTGGCACATACGGACATTGAAATATTCGCACCGGCCCGAGGAGCCGGAAGTATTTATCCTATTGCCTACCGACACATGTTTACAGTTTATGAATAGTTTCACATAAATAGTACTATTTCCTCATAGTACAGTGCAATGTGATGTCCGAAATGGCTGACAAAATTAGGTAATAACACGAAATATATGGAAGGCAATATAAGGTATATGTATAGCTTGGAAATTGTGACCGTTGCTCGCTCGCTCCGCTCGCTCGTAAAAATCTAGTCCAACCTCACAACCGATCCCACACGTTCGCAAATTTGAAATATGTCGACCACCATATCGAATAATGAACGCAAGATGGATTGGTTTTAGGTTTGGCTATAATTTTCGAGCGAGCGCAGCGAGCCAGAGACGCGTATCGGTGTGTCATAAACCAACGGTTTGGCACATACGGACATTGAAACATTCGCACCAGCCCGAGGAGCCGGAAGTATTTATCCTATTGCCTAGCGACACATGTTTACAGTTTATGAATAGTTTCACATAAATAGTACTATTTCCACATAGTACAGTGCAATGTGATGTCCGAAATGGCTGACACAATTAGGTACTAGCACGAGATATATGCAAGGCAATATATGGTATATGTATAGCTTGGAAATTGTGACCATTGCTCGCTCGCTCCGCTCGCTCTCAAAAATCTAGTCCAACCTCACAAGCGATCCGACACGTTCGCAAATTTGAAATATGTCGCCACCATGTCCAATAATGAACGGAAGATGGATTGGTTTTAGGTTAGGCTATAGCTTTCGTGCGAGCGCAGCGAGCGAGAGACGCGTAAAGGTGTGTCACAAACCAACGGTTTGGCACATACGGACATTGAAACATTCGCACCAGCTCGAGGAGCCGGAAGTCTTTATCCTATTGCCTACTGACAAATGCTTACAGTTTATGAATAGTTTCACATAATTAGTACCGTTTCCTCATAGCACAGTGCAGCGTGATGTCCGAAATGGCTGACAAAATTAGGTACAAGCTCGAAATATATGCAAGACAATATATGGTATATGTATAGCTTGGAAATTGTGACCGTTGCTCGCTCGCTCCGCTCGCTCGTAAAAATCTAGTCCAACCTCACAACCGATCCGACACGTTCGCAAATTTGAAATATGTCGCCATCATATCGAATAATGAACGCAAGATGGATTGGTTTTAGGTTAGGCTATAGTTTTCGAGCGAGCGCCGCGAGGGAGAGACGCGTAAAGGTGTGTCATAAACCAACGGTTTGGCACATACGGACATTGAAATATTCGCACCGGCCCGAGGAGCCGGAAGTATTTATCCTATTGCCTACCGACACATGTTTACAGTTTATGAATAGTTTCACATAAATAGTACTATTTCCTCATAGTACAGTGCAATGTGATGTCCGAAATGGCTGACAAAATTAGGTAATAACACGAAATATATGGAAGGCAATATAAGGTATATGTATAGCTTGGAAATTGTGACCGTTGCTCGCTCGCTCCGCTCGCTCGTAAAAATCTCGTCCAACCTCGCAACCGATCCGACACGTTCCCAAATCTGAAATATGTCGCCACCATATCGAATAATGAACGGAAGATGGAATGGTTTTAGGTTAGGCTATAGCTTTCGTGCGAGCGCAGCGAACGAGAGACGCGTAAAGGTGTGTCACAAACCAACGGTTTGGCACATACGGACATTGAAATATTCGCACCAGCCCGAGGAGCCGGAAGTCTTTATCCTATTGCCTTCTGACAAATGTTTACGGCTTACCAATAGTTTCACATAATTAGTACCGTTTCCTCATAGTACAGAGCAATGTGATGTCCGAAATCGCTGACAAAATTAGGTACTAGCACGAAATATAAGCAAGGCAATATAAGGTATATGTATAGCTTGGAAATTGTGACCGTTGCACGCTCGCTCCGCTCGCTCGTAAAAATCTAGTCCAACCTCACAACCGATCCGACACGTTCGCAAATTTGAAATATGTCGCCATCATATCGAATAATGAACGCAAGATGGATTGGTTTTAGGTTAGGCTATAGTTTTCGAGCGAGCGCCGCGAGGGAGAGACGCGTAAAGGTGTGTCATAAACCAACGGTTTGGCACATACGGACATTGAAATATTCGCACCGGCCCGAGGAGCCGGAAGTATTTATCCTATTGCCTACCGACACATGTTTACAGTTTATGAATAGTTTCACATAAATAGTACTATTTCCTCATAGTACAGTGCAATGTGATGTCCGAAATGGCTGACAAAATTAGGTAATAACACGAAATATATGGAAGGCAATATAAGGTATATGTATAGCTTGGAAATTGTGACCGTTGCTCGCTCGCTCCGCTCGCTCGTAAAAATCTAGTCCAACCTCACAACCGATCCCACACGTTCGCAAATTTGAAATATGTCGACCACCATATCGAATAATGAACGGAAGATGGATTGGTTTTAGGTTAGGCTATAGCTTTCGTGCGAGCGCAGCGAACGAGAGACGCGTAAAGGTGTGTCACAAATCATCGGTTTGGCACATACGGACATTGATATATTCGCACCAGCCCGAGGAGCCGGAAGTCTTTATCCTATTGCCTTCTGACAAATGTTTACGGTTTACCAATAGTCTCACATAATTAGTACCGTTTCCTCATAGTACAGTGCAACGTGATGTCCGAAATGGCTGACAAAATTAGGTACAAGCACGAAATATATGCAAGACAATATATGGTATATGTATAGCTTGGAAATTGTGACCGTTGCTCGCTCGCTCCGCTCGCTCGTAAAAATCTAGTCCAACCCCACAACCGATCCGGCACGTTCGCAAATTTGAAATATGTCGCCATCATATCGAATAATGAACGCAAGATGGATTGGTTTTAGGTTTGGCTATAGTTTTCGAGCGAGCGCAGCGAGCCAGAGACGCGTATCGGTGTGTCATAAACCAACGGTTTGGCACATACGGACATTGAAATATTCGCACCAGCCCGAGGAGCCGGAAGTATTTATCCTATTGCCTACCGACACATGTTTACAGTTTATGAATAGTTTCACATAAATAGTACCATTTCCACATAGTACAATGCAACGTGATGTCCGAAATGGCTGACAAAATTAGGTACAAGCACGAAATATATGCAAGACAATATATGGTATATGTATAGCTTGGAAATTGTGACCGTTGCTCGCTCGCTCCGCTCGCTCTTAAAAATCTCGTCCAACCTCACAACCCATCCGACACGTTCCCAAATCTGAAATATGTCGCCACCATATCGAATAATGAACGGAAGATGGAATGGTTTTAGGTTAGGCTGTAGCTTTCGTGCGAGCGCAGCGAACGAGAGACGCGTAAAGGTGTGTCACAAACCAACGGTTTGGCACATACGGACATTGAAATATTCGCACCAGCCCGAGGAGCCGGAAGTCTTTATCCTATTGCCTTCTGACAAATGTTTACGGCTTACCAATAGTTTCACATAATTAGTACCGTTTCCTCATAGTACAGAGCAATGTGATGTCCGAAATCGCTGACAAAATTAGGTACTAGCACGAAATATAAGCAAGGCAATATAAGGTATATGTATAGCTTGGAAATTGTGACCGTTGCACGCTCGCTCCGCTCGCTCGTAAAAATCTAGTCCAACCTCACAACCGCTCCGACACGTTCGCAAATTTGAAATATGTCGCCATCAAATCGAATAATGAACGCAAGATGGATTGGTTTTAGGTTAGGCTATAGTTTTCGAGCGAGCGCCGCGAGGGAGAGACGCGTAAAGGTGTGTCATAAACCAACGGTTTGGCACATACGGACATTGAAATATTCGCAACGGCCCGAGGAGCCGGAAGTATTTATCCTATTGCCTACCGACACATGTTTACAGTTTATGAATAGTTTCACATAAATAGTACTATTTCCTCATAGTACAGTGCAATGTGATGTCCGAAATGGCTGACAAAATTAGGTAATAACACGAAATATATGGAAGGCAATATAAGGTATATGTATAGCTTGGAAATTGTGACCGTTGCTCGCTCGCTCCGCTCGTTCGTAAAAATCTAGTCCAACCTCACAACCGATCCCATACGTTCGCAAATTTGAAATATGTCGACCACCATATCGAATAATGAACGGAAGATGGATTGGTTTTAGGTTAGGCTATAGCTTTCGGGCGAGCGCAGCGAACGAGAGACGCGTAAAGGTGTGTCACAAATCATCGGTTTGGCACATACGGACATTGATATATTCGCACCAGCCCGAGGAGCCGGAAGTCTTTATCCTATTGCCTTCTGACAAATGTTTACGGTTTACCAATAGTCTCACATAATTAGTACCGTTTCCTCATAGTACAGTGCAACGTGATGTCCGAAATGGCTGACAAAATTAGGTACAAGCACGAAATATATGCAAGACAATATATGGTATATGTATAGCTTGGAAATTGTGACCGTTGCTCGCTCGCTCCGCTCGCTCGTAAAAATCTAGTCCAACCCCACAACCGATCCGGCACGTTCGCAAATTTGAAATATGTCGCCATCATATCGAATAATGAACGCAAGATGGATTGGTTTTAGGTTTGGCTATAGTTTTCGAGCGAGCGCAGCGAGCCAGAGACGCGTATCGGTGTGTCATAAACCAACGGTTTGGCACATACGGGCATTGAAATATTCGCACCAGCCCGAGGAGCCGGAAGTATTTATCCTATTGCCTACCGACACATGTTTACAGTTTATGAATAGTTTCACATAAATAGTACCATTTCCACATAGTACAATGCAACGTGATGTCCGAAATGGCTGACAAAATTAGGTACAAGCACGAAATATATGCAAGACAATATATGGTATATGTACAGCTTGGAAATTGTGACCGTTGCTCGCTCGCTCCGCTCGCTCGTAAAAATCTCGTCCAACCTCACAACCGATCCCACACGTTCGCAAATTTGAAATATGTCGACCACCATATCGAATAATGAACGGAAGATGGATTGGTTTTAGGTTAGGCTATAGCTTTCGTGCGAGCGCAGCGAACGAGAGACGCGTAAAGGTGTGTCACAAATCATCGGTTTGGCACATACGGACATTGATATATTCGCACCAGCCCGAGGAGCCGGAAGTCTTTATCCTATTGCCTTCTGACAAATGTTTACGGTTTACCAATAGTCTCACATAATTAGTACCGTTTCCTCATAGTACAGTGCAACGTGATGTCCGAAATGGCTGACAAAATTAGGTACAAGCACGAAATATATGCAAGACAATATATGGTATATGTATAGCTTGGAAATTGTGACCGTTGCTCGCTCGCTCCGCTCGCTCGTAAAAATCTAGTCCAACCCCACAACCGATCCGGCACGTTCGCAAATTTGAAATATGTCGCCATCATATCGAATAATGAACGCAAGATGGATTGGTTTTAGGTTTGGCTATAGTTTTCGAGCGAGCGCAGCGAGCCAGAGACGCGTATCGGTGTGTCATAAACCAACGGTTTGGCACATACGGACATTGAAATATTCGCACCAGCCCGAGGAGCCGGAAGTATTTATCCTATTGCCTACCGACACATGTTTACAGTTTATGAATAGTTTCACATAAATAGTACCATTTCCACATAGTACAATGCAACGTGATGTCCGAAATGGCTGACAAAATTAGGTACAAGCACGAAATATATGCAAGACAATATATGGTATATGTATAGCTTGGAAATTGTGACCGTTGCTCGCTCGCTCCGCTCGCTCTTAAAAATCTCGTCCAACCTCACAACCCATCCGACACGTTCCCAAATCTGAAATATGTCGCCACCATATCGAATAATGAACGGAAGATGGAATGGTTTTAGGTTAGGCTGTAGCTTTCGTGCGAGCGCAGCGAACGAGAGACACGTAAAGGTGTGTCACAAACCAACGGTTTGGCACATACGGACATTGAAATATTCGCACCAGCCCGAGGAGCCGGAAGTCTTTATCCTATTGCCTTCTGACAAATGTTTACGGCTTACCAATAGTTTCACATAATTAGTACCGTTTCCTCATAGTACAGAGCAATGTGATGTCCGAAATCGTTGACAAAATTAGGTACTAGCACGAAATATAAGCAAGGCAATATAAGGTATATGTATAGCTTGGAAATTGTGACCGTTGCACGCTCGCTCCGCTCGCTCGTAAAAATCTAGTCCAACCTCACAACCGATCCGACACGTTCGCAAATTTGAAATATGTCGCCATCAAATCGAATAATGAACGCAAGATGGATTGGTTTTAGGTTAGGCTATAGTTTTCGAGCGAGCGCCGCGAGGGAGAGACGCGTAAAGGTGTGTCATAAACCAACGGTTTGGCACATACGGACATTGAAATATTCGCAACGGCCCGAGGAGTCGGAAGTATTTATCCTATTGCCTACCGACACATGTTTACAGTTTATGAATAGTTTCACATAAATAGTACTATTTCCTCATAGTACAGTGCAATGTGATGTCCGAAATGGCTGACAAAATTAGGTAATAACACGAAATATATGGAAGGCAATATAAGGTATATGTATAGCTTGGAAATTGTGACCGTTGCTCGCTCGCTCCGCTCGTTCGTAAAAATCTAGTCCAACCTCACAACCGATCCCATACGTTCGCAAATTTGAAATATGTCGACCACCATATCGAATAATGAACGGAAGATAGATTGGTTTTAGGTTAGGCTATAGCTTTCGGGCGAGCGCAGCGAACGAGAGACGCGTAAAGGTGTGTCACAAATCATCGGTTTGGCACATACGGACATTGATATATTCGCACCAGCCCGAGGAGCCGGAAGTCTTTATCCTATTGCCTTCTGACAAATGTTTACGGTTTACCAATAGTCTCACATAATTAGTACCGTTTCCTCATAGTACAGTGCAACGTGATGTCCGAAATGGCTGACAAAATTAGGTACAAGCACGAAATATATGCAAGACAATATATGGTATATGTATAGCTTGGAAATTGTGACCGTTGCTCGCTCGCTCCGCTCGCTCGTAAAAATCTAGTCCAACCCCACAACCGATCCGGCACGTTCGCAAATTTGAAATATGTCGCCATCATATCGAATAATGAACGCAAGATGGATTGGTTTTAGGTTTGGCTATAGTTTTCGAGCGAGCGCAGCGAGCCAGAGACGCGTATCGGTGTGTCATAAACCAACGGTTTGGCACATACGGGCATTGAAATATTCGCACCAGCCCGAGGAGCCGGAAGTATTTATCCTATTGCCTACCGACACATGTTTACAGTTTATGAATAGTTTCACATAAATAGTACCATTTCCACATAGTACAATGCAACGTGATGTCCGAAATGGCTGACAAAATTAGGTACAAGCACGAAATATATGCAAGACAATATATGGTATATGTACAGCTTGGAAATTGTGACCGTTGCTCGCTCGCTCCGCTCGCTCGTAAAAATCTCGTCCAACCTCACAACCGATCCGACACGTTCCCAAATCTGAAATATGTCGCCACCATATCGAATAATGAACGGAAGATGGAATGGTTTTAGGTTAGGCTATAGCTTTCGTGCGAGCGCAGCGAACGAGAGACGCGTATCGGTGTGTCATAAACCAACGGTTTGGCACATACGGACATTGAAATATTCGCACCAGCCCGAGGAGCCGGAAGTCTTTATCCTATTGCCTTCTGACAAATGTTTACGGCTTACCAATAGTTTCACATAATTAGTACCGTTTCCTCATAGTACAGAGCAATGTGATGTCCGAAATCGCTGACAAAATTAGGTACTAGCACGAAATATAAGCAAGGCAATATAAGGTATATGTATAGCTTGGAAATTGTGACCGTTGCACGCTCGCTCCGCTCGCTCGTAAAAATCTGGTCCAACCTCACAACCGATCCCACACGTTCGCAAATTCGAAACATGTCGCCACCATATCGAATAATGAACGGAAGATGGATTGGTTTTAGGTTAGGCTATAGCTTTCGTGCGAGCGCAGCGAGCGAGAGACGCGTAAAGGTGTGTCACAAACCAACGGTTTGGCACATACGGACATTGAAATATTCGCACCAGCCCGAGGAGCCGAAAGTCTTTATCCTATTGCCTTCTGACAAATGTTTACGGTTTACCAACAGTTTCACATAATTAGTACCGTTTCCTCATAGTACAGTGCAATGTGATGTCCGAAATGGCAGACAAAATTAGGTAATAACACGACATATATGCAAGGCAATATAAGGTGTATGTATAGGTTGGAAATTGTGATCGTTGCTCGCTCGCTCCGCTCGCTCGAAAAAATCTAGTCCAACCTCACAACCGATCCGACACGTTCGCAAATTTGAAATATGTCGCCACCATATCGAATAATGAACGGAAGATGGATTGGTTTTAGGTTAGGCTATAGCTTTCGTGCGAGTGCAGCGAACGAGAGACGCGTAAAGGTGTGTCACAAACCAACGGTTTGGCACATACGGATATTGAAATATTCGCACCAGCCCGAGGAGCCGGAAGTATTTATCCTATTGCCTACCGACACATGTTTACAGTTTATGAATAGTTTCACATAAATAGTACTATTTCCACATAGTACAATGCAACGTGATGTCCGAAATGGCTGACAAAATTAGGTACAAGCACGAAATATATGCAAGACAATATATGGTATATGTATAGCTTGGAAATTGTGACCGTTGCTCGCTCGCTCCGCTCGCTCGTAAATATCTCGTCCAACCTCAAAACCGATCCGACACGTTCCCAAATTTGAAATATGTCGCCACCATATCGAATAATGAACGGAAGATGGATTGGTTTTAGGTTAGGCTATAGCTTTCGTGCGAGCGCAGCGAGCGAGAGTCGCGTAAATGTGTGTCACAAACCAACGGTTTGGCACATACGGATATTGAAATATTCGCACCAGCCCGAGGGGCCGGAAGTCTTTATCCTATTGCCTTCTGACAAATGTTTACGGTTTACCAATAGTTTCACATAATTAGTACCGTTTCCTCATAGTACAGAGCAATGTGATGTCCGAAATCGCTGACAAAATTAGGTACTAGCACGAAATATAAGCAAGGCAATATAAGGTATATGTATAGCTTGGAAATTGTAACCGTTGCACGCTCGCTCCGCTCGCTCGTAAAAATCTGGTCCAACCTCACAACCGATCCCACACGTTCGCAAATTCGAAACATGTCGCCACCATATCGAATAATGAACGGAAGATGGATTGGTTTTAGGTTAGGCTATAGCTTTCGTGCGAGCGCAGCGAGCGAGAGACGCGTAAAGGTGTGTCACAAACCAACGGTTTGGCACATACGGACATTGAAATATTCGCACCAGCCCGAGGAGCCGAAAGTCTTTATCCTATTGCCTTCTGACAAATGTTTACGGTTTACCAACTGTTTCACATAATTAGTACCGTTTCCTCATAGTACAGTGCAATGTGATGTCCGAAATGGCAGACAAAATTAGGTAATAACACGACATATATGCAAGGCAATATAAGGTGTATGTATAGGTTGGAAATTGTGATCGTTGCTCGCTCGCTCCGCTCGCTCGAAAAAATCTAGTCCAACCTCACAACCGATCCGACACGTTCGCAAATTTGAAATATGTCGCCACCATATCGAATAATGAACGGAAGATGGATTGGTTTTAGGTTAGGCTATAGCTTTCGTGCGAGTGCAGCGAACGAGAGACGCGTAAAGGTGTGTCACAAACCAACGGTTTGGCACATACGGATATTGAAATATTCGCAGCAGCCCGAGGAGCCGGAAGTCTTGATCCTATTGCCTCCTGACAAATGTTTACGGTTTACCAATAGTTTCACATAATTAGTACCGTTTCCTCATAGTACAGTGCAGCGTGATGTCCGAAATGGCTGACAAAATTGGGTAATAACACGAAATATATGGAAGGCAATATAAGGTATATGTATAGCTTGGAAATTGTGACCGTTGCTCGCTCGCTCCGCTCGCTCGTAAAAATCTAGTCCAACCTCACAACCGATCCCACACGTTCGCAAATTTGAAATATGTCGCCACCATATCGAATAATGAACGGAAGATGGATTGGTTTTAGGTTAGGCTATAGCTTTCGTGCGAGCGCAGCGAACGAGAGACGCGTAAAGGTGTGTCACAAACCATCGGTTTGGCACATACGGACATTGATATATTCGCACCAGCCCGAGGAGCCGGAAGTCTTTATCCTATTGCCTTCTGACAAATGTTTACGGTTTACCAATAGTCTCACATAATTAGTACCGTTTCCTCATGGTACAGTGCAACGTGATGTCCGAAATGGCTGACAAAATTAGGTACAAGCACGAAATATATGCAAGACAATATGTGGTATATGTATAGCTTGGAAATTGTGACCGTTGCTCGCTCGCTCCGCTCGCTCGTAAAAATCTAGTCCAACCCCACAACCGATCCGACACGTTCGCAAATTTGAAATATGTCGCCATCATATCGAATAATGAACGCAAGATGGATTGGTTTTAGGTTTGGCTATAATTTTCGAGCGAGCGCAGCGAGCCAGAGACGCGTATCGGTGTGTCATAAACCAACGGTTTGGCACATACGGACATTGAAATATTCGCACCAGCTCGAGGAGCCGGAAGTCTCTATCCTATTGCCTACTGACAAATGCCTACAGTTTATGAATAGTTTCACATAATTAGTACCGTTTCCTCATAGTACAGTGCAGCGTGATGTCCGAAATGGCTGACAAAATTAGGTACAAGCTCGAAATATATGCAAAACAATATATGGTATATGTATAGCTTGGAAATTGTGACCGTTGCTCGCTCGCTCCGCTCGCTCGTAAAAATCTAGTCCAACCTCACAACCGATCCGACACGTTCGCAAATTTGAAATATGTCGCCATCATATCGAATAATGAACGCAAGATGGATTGGTTTTAGGTTAGGCTATAGTTTTCGAGCGAGCGCCGCGAGGGAGAGACGCGTAAAGGTGTGTCATAAACCAACGGTTTGGCACATACGGACATTGAAATATTCGCACCGGCCCGAGGAGCCGGAAGTATTTATCCTATTGCCTACCGACACATGTTTACAGTTTATGAATAGTTTCACATAAATAGTACTATTTCCTCATAGTACAGTGCAATGTGATGTCCGAAATGGCTGACAAAATTAGGTAATAACACGAAATATATGGAAGGCAATATAAGGTATATGTATAGCTTGGAAATTGTGACTGTTGCTCGCTCGCTCCGCTCGCTCGTAAAAATCTAGTCCAACCTCACAACCGATCCCACACGTTCGCAAATTTGAAATATGTCGACCACCATATCGAATAATGAACGGAAGATGGATTGGTTTTAGGTTTGGCTATAGTTTTCGAGCGAGCGCAGCGAACGAGAGACGGGTAAAGGTGTGTCACAAATCATCGGTTTGGCACATACGGACATTGATATATTCGCACCAGCCCGAGGAGCCGGAAGTCTTTATCCTATTGCCTTCTGACAAATGTTTACGGTTTACCAATAGTCTCACATAATTAGTACCGTTTCCTCATGGTACAGTGCAACGTGATGTCCGAAATGGCTGACAAAATTAGGTACAAGCACGAAATATATGCAAGACAATATGTGGTATATGTATAGCTTGGAAATTGTGACCGTTGCTCGCTCGCTCCGCTCGCTCGTAAAAATCTAGTCCAACCCCACAACCGATCCGACACGTTCGCAAATTTGAAATATGTCGCCATCATATCGAATAATGAACGCAAGATGGATTGGTTTTAGGTTTGGCTATAATTTTCGAGCGAGCGCAGCGAGCCAGAGACGCGTATCGGTGTGTCATAAACCAACGGTTTGGCACATACGGACATTGAAACATTCGCACCAGACCGAGGAGCCGGAAGTATTTATCCTATTGCCTACCGACACATGTTTACAGTTTATGAATAGTTTCACATAAATAGTACTATTTCCACATAGTACAGTGCAATGTGATGTCCGAAATGGCTGACACAATTAGGTACTAGCACGAGATATATGCAAGGCAATATATGGTATATGTATAGCTTGGAAATTGTGACCATTGCTCGCTCGCTCCGCTCGCTCTCAAAAATCTAGTCCAACCTCACAAGCGATCCGACACGTTCGCAAATTTGAAATATGTCGCCACCATGTCCAATAATGAACGGAAGATGGATTGGTTTTAGGTTAGGCTATAGCTTTCGTGCGAGCGCAGCGAGCGAGAGACGCGTAAAGGTGTGTCACAAACCAACGGTTTGGCACATACGGACATTGAAACATTCGCACCAGCTCGAGGAGCCGGAAGTATTTATCCTATTGCCTACTGACAAATGCTTACAGTTTATGAATAGTTTCACATAATTAGTACCGTTTCCTCATAGTACAGTGCAGCGTGATGTCCGAAATGGCTGACAAAATTAGGTACAAGCTCGAAATATATGCAAGACAATATATGGTATATGTATAGCTTGGAAATTGTGACCGTTGCTCGCTCGCTCCGCTCGCTCGTAAAAATCTAGTCCAACCTCACAACCGATCCGACACGTTCGCAAATTTGAAATATGTCGCCATCATATCGAATAATGAACGCAAGATGGATTGGTTTTAGGTTAGGCTATAGTTTTCGAGCGAGCGCCGCGAGGGAGAGACGCGTAAAGGTGTGTCATAAACCAACGGTTTGGCACATACGGACATTGAAATATTCGCACCGGCCCGAGGAGCCGGAAGTATTTATCCTATTGCCTACCGACACATGTTTACAGTTTATGAATAGTTTCACATAAATAGTACTATTTCCTCATAGTACAGTGCAATGTGATGTCCGAAATGGCTGACAAAATTAGGTAATAACACGAAATATATGGAAGGCAATATAAGGTATATGTATAGCTTGGAAATTGTGACCGTTGCTCGCTCGCTCCGCTCGCTCGTAAAAATCTAGTCCAACCTCACAACCGATCCCACACGTTCGCAAATTTGAAATATGTCGACCACCATATCGAATAATGAACGGAAGATGGATTGGTTTTAGGTTTGGCTATAGTTTTCGAGCGAGCGCAGCGAACGAGAGACGCGTAAAGGTGTGTCACAAATCATCGGTTTGGCACATACGGACATTGATATATTCGCACAAGCCCGAGGAGCCGGAAGTCTTTATCCTATTGCCTTCTGACAAATGTTTACGGTTTACCAATAGTCTCACATAATTAGTACCGTTTCCTCATAGTACAGTGCAACGTGATGTCCGAAATGGCTGACAAAATTAGGTACAAGCACGAAATATATGCAAGACAATATATGGTATATGTATAGCTTGGAAATTGTGACCGTTGCTCGCTCGCTCCGCTCGCTCGTAAAAATCTAGTCCAACCCCACAACCGATCCGGCACGTTCGCAAATTTGAAATATGTCGCCATCATATCGAATAATGAACGCAAGATGGATTGGTTTTAGGTTTGGCTATAGTTTTCGAGCGAGGGCAGCGAGCCAGAGACGCGTATCGGTGTGTCATAAACCAACGGTTTGGCACATACGGACATTGAAATATTCGCACCAGCCCGAGGAGCCGGAAGTATTTATCCTATTGCCTACCGACACATGTTTACAGTTTATGAATAGTTTCACATAAATAGTACCATTTCCACATAGTACAATGCAACGTGATGTCCGAAATGGCTGACAAAATTAGGTAATAACACGAAATATATGGAAGGCAATATAAGGTATATGTATAGCTTGGAAATTGTGACCGTTGCTCGCTCGCTCCGCTCGCTCGTAAAAATCTCGTCCAACCTCGCAACCGATCCGACACGTTCCCAAATCTGAAATATGTCGCCACCATATCGAATAATGAACGGAAGATGGAATGGTTTTAGGTTAGGCTATAGCTTTCGTGCGAGCGCAGCGAACGAGAGACACGTAAAGGTGTGTCACAAACCAACGGTTTGGCACATACGGACATTGAAATATTCGCACCAGCCCGAGGAGCCGGAAGTCTTTATCCTATTGCCTTCTGACAAATGTTTACGGCTTACCAATAGTTTCACATAATTAGTACCGTTTCCTCATAGTACAGAGCAATGTGATGTCCGAAATCGCTGACAAAATTAGGTACTAGCACGAAATATAAGCAAGGCAATATAAGGTATATGTATAGCTTGGAAATTGTGACCGTTGCACGCTCGCTCCGCTCGCTCGTAAAAATCTAGTCCAACCTCACAACCGATCCGACACGTTCGCAAATTTGAAATATGTCGCCATCATATCGAATAATGAACGCAAGATGGATTGGTTTTAGGTTAGGCTATAGTTTTCGAGCGAGCGCCGTGAGGGAGAGACGCGTAAAGGTGTGTCATAAACCAACGGTTTGGCACATACGGACATTGAAATATTCGCACCGGCCCGAGGAGCCGGAAGTATTTATCCTATTGCCTACCGACACATGTTTACAGTTTATGAATAGTTTCACATAAATAGTACCATTTCCACATAGTACAATGCAACGTGATGTCCGAAATGGCTGACAAAATTAGGTACAAGCACGAAATATATGCAAGACAATATATGGTATATGTATAGCTTGGAAATTGTGACCGTTGCTCGCTCGCTCCGCTCGCTCTTAAAAATCTCGTCCAACCTCACAACCGATCCGACACGTTCCCAAATCTGAAATATGTCGCCACCATATTGTAGTATCGGAAAAGGATGGGATTAGGATAATTTAGATTTGTAAAATTCTCCTAATACTATTTATTAAGATAAATAAAAATAACAAGGATTAATTGGACAGAGAACGATAAATGTTCAACTTGAACTAAAACACAAAAGTCTTATTCCGCTCAAATCACTCTCTATAACTCTCGTCTTCGGCATCCGCACTCGCACGCTCTCGATTCTCAACCCATACTGCGCGCCTTTTGCGTTCGTTCTCGCCTGCGTCTTAACTGACATTGTCTTTAGCGTCTCTTTTGTTTTTTCCCCGCCCTATAGCGCACGTGTCCCGAAAACGCTCGTGGCCAGGGTCACGTAGGCCTTTTAGACGAAACTGTTCAGTTGAAAAGATCGACGATACATTGCTGTACCCAACGACACCGCGGTTCTCGCAACATTGTATACGGTTCGGCCGATATCTTAGGCCTTTTGTCCACGATACTACACTCGGCCATTCCTGACAAATCACATCTGCCCTCAGATGTGCTCATCACTGTTCTCACTATCATCACTAACACCAATGTTCCACCACTTCATGTGGTCGGCTGCGGTGGAAGTCGTGCGCGGTCCCTCGTGTTCGCCTTCTCGTTGCACTACGTAACGGTCATTTCGCAGGACTTTCACCACACGGTACGGCCCAAGGAACTTTGAATGCAGCTTTAACCCAGGACCGCCTTGCGTCCTCTCGATCGCCACCAGATCTCCTGTTTTGTAGACTGTCGCCTTCTTGCGTCTCTTGTTGAACGTTTGTCTATTGCGGGTTTGAAGCTCCTCGATCCGTCTCTTTGCTATTTCACGCAATTGATCCCGTTCTTCCTGGAACATTGCGACCCATTCATCTTCAACTAACTGCCTCATCTGCGGATCGTCCCGCATTCTCATCCGCGTGCCAAACAGCAACTGGAACGGAGTAACGCTAGTGCTTCTGCTGGGTGTTGCGTTGAGGTATTTTTGAGTTTTCTCCAGGTGCTTGAACCACTCGCCTGGCGTTGGTGCAGATAACTTCGTCAACAACGGGATAAGTATCCGGTTTACTCTTTCTACCTGACCATTGGCCCGCGGAATTCCAGTTGTAGTTCGCACGTGCTCTATGCCTTCCTCGCTACAATAGTCCTCGAAAGCACCAGCTGTGAACGCCGTCCCACGGTCAGAGATGATCCTTCGCGGATTCCCGAAACAAACAGACTGTTTTTCCAAGCGGCTGATAACCTCTGCAGAACCCGTTGATTTGGTGGGGTACAACCAGACGAACTTGGTGAAAGCATCGACCACTACGAAGATATGCCGGTAGCTTTTCTTTGTAGTGGGTAACGGTCCAATATGATCGACGTGATACGTGTCGAACGGCAATTCTCCCTTGTCGATGGTATTTAGCAACCCTTCCTTCTTCCCTTGCTTTCTCTCCGCAAGGATACAGTCGATGCAACTCCGCACCACCCTTTCCACTTTCTCGCGCATTCCCCGGAACCAGTAGTCCCTTTTTACCAACGCCTCTGTTTTGGTAACGCCGAAATGGCCACGTTCGTGAGCTCGTCGGACCACTTGGGTTTGCATCGACTTCGGCACGACCAATAGCGGTGTGTCTTCTACTTCTCGATACAAAAGTTCGTTTCTTAAGACGTACCCGTCGGCCTCGTACTGCTTTATGTTGTCTCGGATCTGTCGCAGGTCATCCTCTTGCAACTGCGCTTCTCTCAAACGTACGACAATCCCTCGTTCGTCTTCGTCTATTAGCATGACCTCGGGTAGGGGGTTTCGACTCAACGCGTCGACATGCATCATACTGGTCCCGGGCCTATGCTCCACCTTATAATCGAACTCCTCTAGGAGGATTGCCCACCTCGCGACGCGCACGCACAAGTCCTTTTTCCGCATTGTTAATGCGAATGCCTGACAATCTGTAACGATTTTGAATGGAATGCCGAGCAAGTAGACACGGAATTTCTTCAGCGCTTTCACGATGGCCAAAACCTCAAGCTCGTAACTGGTGTACTTCTCTTCAGCCGGTGAAGTCTTTCCGCTCGAGTAATACACGGGGTGAAAAGCGTTGTCCTCGCTGTCGCGTTGCAGTAAGATCGCTCCGTATCCCCCGCTGCACGCATCCGTATGCAGCTGAGTCTCCGCTCCAACGCGATACAGCTTCAACAGTGGCTTCTCGCTTAACGCGGTTTTTAAGCTTCCGAACGCTTCACGCTCGCGCGATTCGAACCCGAACGGGACATTTTTCCTTAATAGATCTGTTAATGGTCTCGCGATGACAGAATACCGGGGCACAAACTTCCTAAAGTATCCCGCTAAGCCCAGGAAACTCTGAACATCTCTAGCCGATCGGGGCTCCGGGAAATTAGCGACGGCCTTGGTTTTGCATTCAGATGGTTGAATATTACCGCCCTCGATGATGTGGCCCAAATATTCTATTTTCGTTTGTAGGAATCGACATTTACTCCAGTTTACGAGTAGTCCGTGTTCACTAGCAACACGCAGCACTGTGCTTAGTTTCTCTATCCCACTCGAAAAGTCAGTCGACGGCACGATCAGATCGTCCATGTACGTCAGCACCACCCCTGTCGCGATCAACTCTTTAAAAACTGCGTTTATATATTTCTGAAAGACGGCTGGCGAATTGCACAATCCAAAAGGCATTTTGAGGAATTCGTACTGGCCTGTGGGGACTACGAACGCTGTATACTTCCTGCTACTTTCCCCAACAGGAACATGAAAAAATCCGTTCTTAAGATCCAACGTGCTAAATACCCTCGAGCCCTGTAGCGAATCTAGTTGGTCTTCGATCAAGGGCAGTGGGTATCTATCTTTTACTACCTTTTTATTTAATTGTCTATAATCGACGCAAATTCTAGTCGAGCCGTCTTTCTTTTTGACCAAAACGATCGGACTGGCATAGTCGGAATGTGATTGGCGTATTATTCCATCCTCCAGCCACATTTTGATCTGTTTGTCGACCTCGACCTTGTCTTGTGGAGATAGTCTTCGCGGCCTTTCGTAAACTGGAATATCGTCATGCAATATTATATTCATTTTGATTCCTACTTCGCGCGTTTTCTGTGGCCTATAACTTCGGATTAAACTCTCTACTGCCTGCTTATGGTGCATGTTTTCGATATGGGATAAATCTACTCCACGCGCCCCCGTCTCTATGTCTACTTTAAAAACTTCCGGAATCCCATCGGAGTTTTCGTCTTTTAATCTGAAAATGGAGATATCTCCCCTCCTCCTGTTCATCTCAACGGTATCCAGGAAGTCTGTGCCTATTATCAACGAACGGTGCATCATAGTGTTCGGAACTACATGCACCGTTATATGATATAACTCATCATCTATGACAATATCCGTTGAAAATTTCCCGAGCGTAAGATTGTTCTCGGATCCGATACTGCGAAACTCGATAATTTCCCGAATTAATTTGGGCGCTCCAATTTTGGCATGTTGATCCGCCCGCATCAGGGTTAATTCGCTACCGGTATCTATCAACGCGCTCAGTTCGCAATTTCCAATTCTAACACTTTTACAACCCGCTCGCAGCGACATTTGTGTATTACAAACCTCTTTAGGGGACTTACCCAGATCGCTGCATTTCGATGCGACGTGTCCGTACTCTCTACACTCGAAACACTTAGGACCCTTCGACTTGTTCGGGCAATCCGCGCTTACATGTGCTTTATCGCCGCAATTGTAGCAACGCGTCTTTCTCGCACTTCCACCTTGACTGGGACTGTTGTTTCTCTCAACTCTGGCCGGCTTCGCAACCGACTTCGTCCTTCGGCTCTTCTGCTCCTCGTACGCGATTAGCCTCTTCCTTAGCTCCTTGATGGATGCAGCACCATACAGCATAGATTTATGGACCTCTTCGTCTATTATCCCGTCTATGATGTACTCTACTTTGACTTCTTCCTCTATATCGGCATGACTGGCTATTTCCAGCATGCGATACATGTAGGCCAAGCACGCCTCGTCGCTTTTCTTTCTCGTCCCACTAAGCTTTTGGTGTACTTGCCTACTGTTGGACTTTCTGGAGAACTCTCTGATTAGTCCCTTCTTCAGCTCATGCCAAGTCCTGGCATGGCACTCGAAGCTTGCGAATATTTTCGCCGATCCCCTCAGCAGCTTCCTCGCGTAGACTGCCTTCTGACCGTCGGACCACATACACGTGTCCGCGACTTCTTCGAATGATTCGAACCATCGCTCCACGTTTTCACCTTTGTCACCGCTAAACAATTCTAATGCGTCTTCGACGTCTTTAAAGCTTAACACCGAAACGGTACCTGCCTTTTGGCGATGTTCATCACGGTCCGAGCACATCGCTCGCGTACCTCCTTCGTGTTTCATCACGTCTCTCTCATCTTTTTCATTGTCACTTTCGTCGTCGCTTTCTTCTTCCGACGATACGTTGTCTCCTTCCAGGGCCGCCTGTAGCCGTGCGCGTAGTTCAGATTTTCTCCCTGTGACCTTTAACCCCAAGCTAGCGAGGCGCGCTCTCAACTCCTTCGTCCTCAGCTTCTCGAGGTCTTCGTCTCCATCCTGATCGCGCTCAGCTCTCTGCCCACTCCTTAGGTTTCGCTGATTTACCGATTCCTCATCGCGCTTCGATTCCTTCGAAGTTGATTGACCAGCCTTATACGCTCGGTTCAGCCTGGCCATCAGCACTGACTTCGAGCCTGATATCGGCAGATTCAGACTTGCGAGCTTATTTCTTAGCTCCTCCAGCGTCGAAACCTCTTCAGTCGAAAACTGTTCCTCTTCACAATTTGCCATTTTCAACTCTTTTTTTTCAGCACAATTAGTTCCGTTAAACGTGTCGTTCTCTGTCTGGTTTCAATCCCGGAGGGGCCCCCAATTTGTAGTATCGGAAAAGGATGGGATTAGGATAATTTAGATTTGTAAAATTCTCCTAATACTATTTATTAAGATAAATAAAAATAACAAGGATTAATTGGACAGAGAACGATAAATGTTCAACTTGAACTAAAACACAAAAGTCTTATTCCGCTCAAATCACTCTCTATAACTCTCGTCTTCGGCATCCGCACTCGCACGCTCTCGATTCTCAACCCATACTGCGCGCCTTTTGCGTTCGTTCTCGCCTGCGTCTTAACTGACATTGTCTTTAGCGTCTCTTTTGTTTTTTCCCCGCCCTATAGCGCACGTGTCCCGAAAACGCTCGTGGCCAGGGTCACGTAGGCCTTTTAGACGAAACTGTTCAGTTGAAAAGATCGACGATACATTGCTGTACCCAACGACACCGCGGTTCTCGCAACATTGTATACGGTTCGGCCGATATCTTAGGCCTTTTGTCCACGATACTACAATATCGAATAATGAACGGAAGATGGAATGGTTTTAGGTTAGGCTGTAGCTTTCGTGCGAGCGCAGCGAACGAGAGACGCGTAAAGGTGTGTCACAAACCAACGGTTTGGCACATACGGACATTGAAATATTCGCACCAGCCCGAGGAGCCGGAAGTCTTTATCCTATTGCCTTCTGACAAATGTTTACGGCTTACCAATAGTGTCACATAATTAGTACCGTTTCCTCATAGTACAGAGCAATGTGATGTCCGAAATCGCTGACAAAATTAGGTACTAGCACGAAATATAAGCAAGGCAATATAAGGTATATGTATAGCTTGGAAATTGTGACCGTTGCACGCTCGCTCCGCTCGTTCGTAAAAATCTAGTCCAACCTCACAACCGATCCCACACGTTCGCAAATTTGAAATATGTCGACCACCATATCGAATAATGAACGGAAGATGGATTGGTTTTAGGTTAGGCTATAGCTTTCGGGCGAGCGCAGCGAACGAGAGACGCGTAAAGGTGTGTCACAAATCATCGGTTTGGCACATACGGACATTGATATATTCGCACCAGCCCGAGGAGCCGGAAGTCTTTATCCTATTGCCTTCTGACAAATGTTTACGGTTTACCAATAGTCTCACATAATTAGTACCGTTTCCTCATGGTACAGTGCAACGTGATGTCCGAAATGGCTGACAAAATTAGGTACAAGCACGAAATATATGCAAGACAATATATGGTATATGTATAGCTTGGAAATTGTGACCGTTGCTCGCTCGCTCCGCTCGCTCGTAAAAATCTAGTCCAACCCCACAACCGATCCGGCACGTTCGCAAATTTGAAATATGTCGCCATCATATCGAATAATGAACGCAAGATGGATTGGTTTTAGGTTTGGCTATAGTTTTCGAGCGAGCGCAGCGAGCCAGAGACGCGTATCGGTGTGTCATAAACCAACGGTTTGGCACATACGGACATTGAAATATTCGCACCAGCCCGAGGAGCCGGAAGTCTTTATCCTATTGCCTTCTGACAAATGTTTACGGCTTACCAATAGTTTCACATAATTAGTACCGTTTCCTCATAGTACAGAGCAATGTGATGTCCGAAATCGCTGACAAAGTTAGGTACTAGCACGAAATATAAGCAAGGCAATATAAGGTATATGTATAGCTTGGAAATTGTGACCGTTGCACGCTCGCTCCGCTCGCTCGTAAAAATCTGGTCCAACCTCACAACCGATCCCACACGTTCGCAAATTCGAAACATGTCGCCACCATATCGAATAATGAACGGAAGATGGATTGGTTTTAGGTTAGGCTATAGCTTTCGTGCGAGCGCAGCGAGCGAGAGACGCGTAAAGGTGTGTCACAAACCAACGGTTTGGCACATACGGACATTGAAATATTCGCACCAGCCCGAGGAGCCGAAAGTCTTTATCCTATTGCCTTCTGACAAATGTTTACGGTTTACCAACAGTTTCACATAATTAGTACCGTCTCCTCATAGTACAGTGCAATGTGATGTCCGAAATGGCAGACAAAATTAGGTAATAACACGACATATATGCAAGGCAATATAAGGTGTATGTATAGGTTGGAAATTGTGATCGTTGCTCGCTCGCTCCGCTCGCTCGAAAAAATCTAGTCCAACCTCACAACCGATCCGACACGTTCGCAAATTTGAAATATGTCGCCACCATATCGAATAATGAACGGAAGATGGATTGGTTTTAGGTTAGGCTATAGCTTTCGTGCGAGTGCAGCGAACGAGAGACGCGTAAAGGTGTGTCACAAACCAACGGTTTGGCACATACGGATATTGAAATATTCGCACCAGCCCGAGGAGCCGGAAGTCTTGATCCTATTGCCTCCTGACAAATGTTTACGGTTTACCAATAGTTTCACATAATTAGTACCGTTTCCTCATAGTACAGTGCAGCGTGATGTCCGAAATGGCTGACACAATTAGGTACAAGCTCGAAATATATGCAAGACAATATATGGTATATGTATAGCTTGGAAGTTGTGACCGTTGCTCGCTCGCTCCGCTCGCTCGTAAAAATCTAGTCCAACCTGACAACCGATCCGACACGTTCGCAAATTTGAAATATGTCGCCATCATATCGAATAATGAACGCAAGATGGATTGGTTTTAGGTTAGGCTATGGTTTTCGAGCGAGCGCCGCGAGCGAGAGACGCGTAAAGGTGTCATAAACCAACGGTTTGGCACATACGGACATTGAAATATTCGCACCAGCCCGAGGAGCCGGAAGTATTTATCCTATTGCCTACCGACACATGTTTACAGTTTATGAATAGTTTCACATAAATAGTACCATTTCCACATAGTACAATGCAACGTGATGTCCGAAATGGCTGACAAAATTAGGTAATAACACGAAATATATGGAAGGCAATATAAGGTATATGTATAGCTTGGAAGTTGTGACCGTTGCTCGCTCGCTCCGCTCGCTCGTAAAAATCTAGTCCAACCTGACAACCGATCCGACACGTTCGCAAATTTGAAATATGTCGCCACCATATCGAATAATGAACGGAAGATGGATTGGTTTTAGGTTAGGCTATAGCTTTCGTGCGAGTGCAGCGAACGAGAGACGCGTAAAGGTGTGTCACAAACCAACGGTTTGGCACATACGGATATTGAAATATTCGCACCAGCCCGAGGAGCCGGAAGTCTTGATCCTATTGCCTCCTGAC
Source organism: Bombus affinis (assembly GCF_024516045.1). Classification (NCBI taxonomy): domain Eukaryota; kingdom Metazoa; phylum Arthropoda; class Insecta; order Hymenoptera; family Apidae; genus Bombus; species Bombus affinis. The sequence continues at coordinate 55,300 of NW_026109215.1, forward strand.
AAATGTTTACGGTTTACCAATAGTTTCACATAATTAGTACCGTTTCCTCATAGTACAGTGCAGCGTGATGTCCGAAATGGCTGACACAATTAGGTACAAGCTCGAAATATATGCAAGACAATATATGGTATATGTATAGCTTGGAAGTTGTGACCGTTGCTCGCTCGCTCCGCTCGCTCGTAAAAATCTAGTCCAACCTGTCAACCGATCCGACACGTTCGCAAATTTGAAATATGTCGCCATCATATCGAATAATGAACGCAAGATGGATTGGTTTTAGGTTAGGCTATGGTTTTCGAGCGAGCGCCGCGAGCGAGAGACGCGTAAAGGTGTCATAAACCAACGGTTTGGCACATACGGACATTGAAATATTCGCACCAGCCCGAGGAGCCGGAAGTATTTATCCTATTGCCTACCGACACATGTTTACAGTTTATGAATAGTTTCACATAAATAGTACCATTTCCACATAGTACAATGCAACGTGATGTCCGAAATGGCTGACAAAATTAGGTAATAACACGAAATATATGGAAGGCAATATAAGGTATATGTATAGCTTGGAAATTGTGACCGTTGCTCGCTCGCTCCGCTCGCTCGTAAAAATCTCGTCCAACCTCGCAACCGATCCGACACGTTCCCAAATCTGAAATATGTCGCCACCATATCGAATAATGAACGGAAGATGGAATGGTTTTAGGTTAGGCTATAGCTTTCGTGCGAGCGCAGCGAACGAGAGACGCGTAAAGGTGTGTCACAAACCAACGGTTTGGCACATACGGACATTGAAATATTCGCACCAGCCCGAGGAGCCGGAAGTCTTTATCCTATTGCCTTCTGACAAATGTTTACGGCTTACCAATAGTTTCACATAATTAGTACCGTTTCCTCATAGTACAGAGCAATGTGATGTCCGAAATCGCTGACAAAATTAGGTACTAGCACGAAATATAAGCAAGGCAATATAAGGTATATGTATAGCTTGGAAATTGTGACCGTTGCTCGCTCGCTCCGCTCGCTCGTAAAAATCTAGTCCAACCTGACAACCGATCCGACACGTTCGCAAATTTGAAATATGTCGCCATCATATCGAATAATGAACGCAAGATGGATTGGTTTTAGGTTAGGCTATGGTTTTCGAGCGAGCGCCGCGAGCGAGAGACGCGTAAAGATGTGTCATAAACCAACGGTTTGGCACATACGGACATTGAAATATTCGCACCAGCCCGAGGAGCCGGAAGTATTTATCCTATTGCCTACCGACACATGTTTACAGTTTATGAATAGTTTCACATAAATAGTACTATTTCCTCATAGTACAGTGCAATGTGATGTCCGAAATGGCTGACAAAATTGGGTAATAACACGAAATATATGGAAGGCAATATAAGGTATATGTATAGCTTGGAAATTGTGACCGTTGCTCGCTCGCTCCGCTCGCTCGTAAAAATCTAGTCCAACCTCACAACCGATCCCACACGTTCGCAAATTTGAAATATGTCGCCACCATATCGAATAATGAACGGAAGATGGATTGGTTTTAGATTAGGCTATAGCTTTCGTCCGAGCGCAGCGAACGAGAGACGCGTAAAGGTGTGTCACAAACCATCGGTTTGGCACATACGGACATTGATATATTCGCACCAGCCCGAGGAGCCGGAAGTCTTTATCCTATTGCCTTCTGACAAATGTTTACGGTTTACCAATAGTCTCACATAATTAGTACCGTTTCCTCATAGTACAGTGCAACGTGATGTCCGAAATGGCTGACAAAATTAGGTACAAGCACGAAATATATGCAAGACAATATGTGGTATATGTATAGCTTGGAAATTTTGACCGTTGCTCGCTCGCTCCGCTCGCTCGTAAAAATCTAGTCCAACCCCACAACCGATCCGACACGTTCGCAAATTTGAAATATGTCGCCATCATATCGAATAATGAACGCAAGATGGATTGGTTTTAGGTTTGGCTATAATTTTCGAGCGAGCGCAGCGAGCCAGAGACGCGTATCGGTGTGTCATAAACCAACGGTTTGGCACATACGGACATTGAAATATTCGCACCAGCCCGAGGAGCCGGAAGTATTTATCCTATTGCCTACCGACACATGTTTACAGTTTATGAATAGTTTCACATAAATAGTACTATTTCCACATAGTACAATGCAACGTGATGTCCGAAATGGCTGACAAAATTAGGTACAAGCACGAAATATATGCAAGACAATATATGGTATATGTATAGCTTGGAAATTGTGACCGTTGCTCGCTCGCTCCGCTCGCTCGTAAAAATCTCGTCCAACCTCACAACCGATCCGACACGTTCCCAAATTTGAAATATGTCGCCACCATATCGAATAATGAACGGAAGATGGATTGGTTTTAGGTTAGGCTATAGCTTTCGTGCGAGCGCAGCGAGCGAGACACGCGTAAATGTGTGTCACAAACCAACGGTTTGGCACATACGGATATTGAAATATTCGCACCAGCCCGAGGGGCCGGAAGTCTTTATCCTATTGCCTTCTGACAAATGCTTACGGCTTACCAACAGTTTCACATAATTAGTACCGTTTCCTCATAGTACAGAGCAATGTGATGTCCGAAATCGCTGACAAAATTAGGTACTAGCACGAAATATAAGCAAGGCAATATAAGGTATATGTATAGCTTGGAAATTGTGACCGTTGCACGCTCGCTCCGCTCGCTCGTAAAAATCTGGTCTAACCTCACAACCGATCCCACACGTTCGCAAATTCGAAACATGTCGCCACCATATCGAATAATGAACGGAAGATGGATTGGTTTTAGGTTAGGCTATAGCTTTCGTGCGAGCGCAGCGAGCGAGAGACGCGTAAAGGTGTGTCACAAACCAACGGTTTGGCACATACGGACATTGAAATATTCGCACCAGCCCGAGGAGCCGGAAGTATTTATCCTATTGCCTACCGACACATGTTTACAGTTTATGAATAGTTTCACATAAATAGTACTATTTCCTCATAGTACAGTGCAATGTGATGTCCGAAATGGCTGACAAAATTAGGTAATAACACGAAATATATGGAAGGCAATATAAGGTATATGTATAGCTTGGAAATTGTGACCGTTGCTCGCTCGCTCCGCTCGCTCGTAAAAATCTAGTCCAACCTCACAACCGAACCCACACGTTCGCAAATTTGAAATATGTCGCCACCATATCGAATAATGAACGGAAGATTGATTGGTTTTAGGTTAGGCTATAGCTTTGGTGCGAGCGCAGCGAACGAGAGACGCGTAAAGGTGTGTCACAAACCATCGGTTTGGCACATACGGACATTGATATATTCACACCAGCCCGAGGAGCCGGAAGTCTTTATCCTATTGCCTTCTGACAAATGTTTACGGTTTACCAATAGTCTCACATAATTAGTACCGTTTCCTCATAGTACAGTGCAACGTGATGTCCGAAATGGCTGACAAAATTAGGTACAAGCACGAAATATATGCAAGACAATATATGGTATATGTATAGCTTGGAAATTGTGACCGTTGCTCGCTCGCTCCGCTCGCTCGTAAAAATCTAGTCCAACCCCACAACCGATCCGACACGTTCGCAAATTTGAAATATGCCGCCATCATATCGAATAGTGAACGCAAGATGGATTGGTTTTAGGTTTGGCTATAGTTTTCGAGCGAGCGCAGCGAGCCAGAGACGCGTATCGGTGTGTCATAAACCAACGGTTTGGCACATACGGACATTGAAATATTCGCACCAGCCCGAGGAGCCGGAAGTATTTATCCTATTGCCTACCGACACATGTTTACAGTTTATGAATAGTTTCACATAAATAGTACTATTTCCACATAGTACAATGCAATGTGATGTCCGAAATGGCTGACAAAATTAGGTAATAACACGACATATATGCAAGGCAATATAAGGTGTATGTATAGGTTGGAAATTGTGATCGTTGCTCGCTCGCTCCGCTCGCTCGAAAAAATCTAGTCCAACCTCACAACCGATCCGACACGTTCGCAAATTTGAAATATGTCGCCACCATATCGAATAATGAACGGAAGATGGATTGGTTTTAGGTTAGGCTATAGCTTTCGTGCGAGCGCAGCGAACGAGAGACGCGTAAAGGTGTGTCATAAACCAACGGTTTGGCACAAACGGACATTGAAATATTCGCACCAGCCGGAAGTATTTATCCTATTGCCTACCGACACATGTTTACAGTTTATGAATAGTTTCACATAAATAGTACTATTTCCTCATAGTACAGTGCAATGTGATGTCCGAAATGGCTGACAAAATTAGGTACAAGCACGAAATATATGCAAGACAATATATGGTATATGTATAGCTTGGAAATTGTGACCGTTGCTCGCTCGCTCCGCTCGCTCGTAAAAATCTAGTCCAACCCCACAACCGATCCGACACGTTCGCAACTTTGAAATATGTCGCCATCATATCGAATAGTGAACGCAAGATGGATTGGTTTTAGGTTTGGCTATAGTTTTCGAGCGAGCGCAGCGAGCCAGAGACGCGTATCGGTGTGTCATAAACCAACGGTTTGGCACATACGGACATTGAAATATTCGCACCAGCCCGAGGAGCCGGAAGTATTTATCCTATTGCCTACCGACACATGTTTACAGTTTATGAATAGTTTCACATAAATAGTACTATTTCCACATAGTACAATGCAATGTGATGTCCGAAATGGCTGACAAAATTAGGTAATAACACGAAATATATGGAAGGCAATATAAGGTATATGTATAGCTTGGAAATTGTGACCGTTGCTCGCTCACTCCGCTCGCTCGTAAAAATCTAGTCCAACCCCACAACCGATCCGACACGTTCGCAAATTTGAAATATGTCGCCATCATATCGAATAATGAACGCAAGATGGATTGGTTTCAGGTTAGGCTATAGTTTTCGAGCGAGCGCAGCGAGCGAGAGACGCGTATAGGTGTGTCATAAACCAACGGTTTGGCACATACGGACATTGAAATATTCGCACCAGCCGGAAGTATTTATCCTATTGCCTACCGACACATGTTTACAGTTTATGAATAGTTTCACATAAATAGTACTATTTCCTCATAGTACAGTGCAATGTGATGTCCGAAATGGCTGACAAAATTAGGTAATAACACGAAATATATGCAAGGCAATATAAGGTATATGTATAGCTTGGAAATTGTGACCGTTGCTCGCTCGCACCGCTCGCTCGTAAAAATCTAGTCCAACCTCACAACCGATCCCACACGTTCGCAAATTTGAAATATGTCGCCACCATATCGAATAATGAACGGAAGATGGATTGGTTTTAGGTTAGGCTATAGTTTTCGAACGAGCGCAGCGAGCGAGAGACGCGTAAAGGTGTGTCATAAACCAACGGTTTGGCACATACGGACATTGAAATATTCGCACCAGCCCGAGGGGCCGGAAGTCTTTATCCTATTGCCTTCTGACAAATGTTTACGGTTTACCAATGGTTTCACATAATTAGTACCGTTTCCTCATAGTACAGTGCAACGTGATGTCCGAAATTGCTGACAAAATTAGGTACAAGCACGAAATATATGCAAGACAATATATGGTATATGTATAGCTTGGAAATTGTGACCGTTGCTCGCTCGCTCCGCTCGCTCGTAAAAATCTAGCCCAGCCACACAACCGATCCGAAACGTTCGCAAATTTGAAATATGTCGCCATCATATCGAAAAATGAACGCAGGATGGATTGGTTTTAGGTTAGGCTATAGTTTTCGAGCGAGCGCCGCGAGCGAGAGACGCGTAAAGGTATGTCATAAACCAACGGTTTGGCACATACGGACATTGAAATATTCGCACCAGCCCGAGGGGCCGGAAGTCTTTATCCTATTGCCTTCTGACAAATGTTTACGGTTTACCAATAGTTTCACATAATTAGTACCGTTTCCTCATAGTACAGTGCAACGTGATGTCCGAAATGGCTGACAAAATTAGGTACAAGCACGAAATATATGCAAGACAATATATGGTATATGTATAGCTTGGAAATTGTGACCGTTGCTCGCTCGCTCCGCTCGCTCGTAAAAATCTAGTCCAACCCCACAACCGATCCGACACGTTCGCAAATTTGAAATATGTCGCCATCATATCGAATAATGAACGCAAGATGGATTGGTTTTAGGTTTGGCTATAATTTTCGAGCGAGCGCAGCGAGCCAGAGACGCGTATCGGTGTGTCATAAACCAACGGTTTGGCACATACGGAGATTGAAATATTCGCACCAGCCCGAGGGGCCGGAAGTCTTTATCCTATTGCCTTCTGACAAATGCTTACGGCTTACCAACAGTTTCACATAATTAGTACCGTTTCCTCATAGTACAGAGCAATGTGATGTCCGAAATCGCTGACAAAATTAGGTACTAGCACGAAATATAAGCAAGGCAATATAAGGTATATGTATAGCTTGGAAATTGTGACCGTTGCTCGCTCGCTCCGCTCGCTCGTAAAAATCTAGCCCAACCACACAACCGATCCGAAACGTTCGCAAATTTGAAATATGTCGCCATCATATCGAAAAATGAACGCAGGATGGATTGGTTTTAGGTTAGGCTATAGTTTTCGAGCGAGCGCCGCGAGCGAGAGACGCGTAAAGGTATGTCATAAACCAACGGTTTGGCACATACGGACATTGAAATATTCGCACCAGCCCGAGGGGCCGGAAGTCTTTATCCTATTGCCTTCTGACAAATGTTTACGGTTTACCAATAGTTTCACATAATTAGTACCGTTTCCTCATAGTACAGTGCAACGTGATGTCCGAAATGGCTGACAAAATTAGGTACAAGCACGAAATATATGCAAGACAATATATGGTATATGTATAGCTTGGAAATTGTGACCGTTGCTCGCTCGCTCCGCTCGCTCGTAAAAATCTAGTCCAACCCCACAACCGATCCGACACGTTCGCAAATTTGAAATATGTCGCCATCATATCGAATAATGAACGCAAGATGGATTGGTTTTAGGTTTGGCTATAATTTTCGAGCGAGCGCAGCGAGCCAGAGACGCGTATCGGTGTGTCATAAACCAACGGTTTGGCACATACGGACATTGAAATATTCGCACCAGCCCGAGGAGCCGGAAGTATTTATCCTATTGCCTACCGACACATGTTTACAGTTTATGAATAGTTTCACATAAATAGTACTATTTCCACATAGTACAATGCAACGTGATGTCCGAAATGGCTGACAAAATTAGGTACAAGCACGAAATATATGCAAGACAATATATGGTATATGTATAGCTTGGAAATTGTGACCGTTGCTCGCTCGCTCCGCTCGCTCGTAAAAATCTCGTCCAACCTCACAACCGATCCGACACGTTCCCAAATTTGAAATATGTCGCCACCATATCGAATAATGAACGGAAGATGGATTGGTTTTAGGTTAGGCTATAGCTTTCGTGCGAGCGCAGCGAGCGAGACACGCGTAAATGTGTGTCACAAACCAACGGTTTGGCACATACGGATATTGAAATATTCGCACCAGCCCGAGGGGCCGGAAGTCTTTATCCTATTGCCTTCTGACAAATGCTTACGGCTTACCAACAGTTTCACATAATTAGTATCGTTTCCTCATAGTACAGAGCAATGTGATGTCCGAAGTCGCTGACAAAATTAGGTACTAGCACGAAATATAAGCAAGGCAATATAAGGTATATGTATAGCTTGGAAATTGTGACCGTTGCACGCTCGCTCCGCTCGCTCGTAAAAATCTGGTCTAACCTCACAACCGATCCCACACGTTCGCAAATTCGAAACATGTCGCCACCATATCGAATAATGAACGGAAGATGGATTGGTTTTAGGTTAGGCTATAGCATTCGTGCGAGCGCAGCGAGCGAGAGACGCGTAAAGGTGTGTCACAAACCAACGGTTTTGGCACATACGGACATTGAAATATTCGCACCAGCCCGAGGAGCCGGAAGTATTTATCCTATTGCCTACCGACACATGTTTACAGTTTATGAATAGTTTCACATAATTAGTACCGTTTCCTCATAGTACAGTGCAACGTGATGTCCGAAATGGCTGACAAAAATTAGGTACAAGCACGAAATATATGCAAGGCAATATAAGGTATATGTATAGGTTGGAAATTGTGATCGTTGCTCGCTCGCTCCGCTCGCTCGAAAAAATCTAGTCCGACCTCACAACCGATCCGACACGTTCGCAAATTTGAAATATGTCGCCACCATATCGAATAATGAACGGAAGATGGATTGGTTTTAGGTTAGGCTATAGCTTTCGTGCGAGCGCAGCGAACGAGAGACGCGTAAAGGTGTGTCATAAACCAACGGTTTGGCACAAACGGACATTGAAATATTCGCACCAGCCGGAAGTATTTATCCTATTGCCTACCGACACATGTTTACAGTTTATGAATAGTTTCACATAAATAGTACTATTTCCTCATAGTACAGTGCAATGTGATGTCCGAAATGGCTGACAAAATTAGGTAATAACACGAAATATATGGAAGGCAATATAAGGTATATGTATAGCTTGGAAATTGTGACCGTTGCTCGCTCGCACCGCTCGCTCGTAAAAATCTAGTCCAACCTCACAACCGATCCCACACGTTCGCAAATTTGAAATATGTCGCCACCATATCGAATAATGAACGGAAGATGGATTGGTTTTAGGTTAGGCTATAGTTTTCGAACGAGCGCAGCGAGCGAGAGACGCGTAAAGGTGTGTCATAAACCAACGGTTTGGCACATACGGACATTGAAATATTCGCACCAGCCCGAGGGGCCGGAAGTCTTTATCCTATTGCCTTCTGACAAATGTTTACGGTTTACCAATAGTTTCACATAATTAGTACCGTTTCCTCATAGTACAGTGCAACGTGATGTCCGAAATGGCTGACAAAATTAGGTACAAGCACGAAATATATGCAAGACAATATATGGTATATGTATAGCTTGGAAATTGTGACCGTTGCTCGCTCGCTCCGCTCGCTCGTAAAAATCTAGTCCAACCCCACAACCGATCCGACACGTTCGCAACTTTGAAATATGTCGCCATCATATCGAATAGTGAACGCAAGATGGATTGGTTTTAGGTTTGGCTATAGTTTTCGAGCGAGCGCAGCGAGCCAGAGACGCGTATCGGTGTGTCATAAACCAACGGTTTGGCACATACGGACATTGAAATATTCGCACCAGCCCGAGGAGCCGGAAGTATTTATCCTATTGCCTACCGACACATGTTTACAGTTTATGAATAGTTTCACATAAATAGTACTATTTCCACATAGTACAATGCAATGTGATGTCCGAAATGGCTGACAAAATTAGGTAATAACACGAAATATATGGAAGGCAATATAAGGTATATGTATAGCTTGGAAAATTGTGACCGTTGCTCGCTCACTCCGCTCGCTCGTAAAAATCTAGTCCAACCCCACAACCGATCCGACACGTTCGCAAATTTGAAATATGTCGCCATCATATCGAATAATGAACGCAAGATGGATTGGTTTTAGGTTAGGCTATAGTTTTCGAGCGAGCGCAGCGAGCGAGAGACGCGTATAGGTGTGTCATAAACCAACGGTTTGGCACATACGGACATTGAAATATTCGCACCAGCCGGAAGTATTTATCCTATTGCCTACCGACACATGTTTACAGTTTATGAATAGCTTCACATAAATAGTACTATTTCCTCATAGTACAGTGCAATGTGATGTCCGAAATGGCTGACAAAATTAGGTAATAACACGAAATATATGGAAGGCAATATAAGGTATATGTATAGCTTGGAAATTGTGACCGTTGCTTGCTCGCACCGCTCGCTCGTAAAAATCTAGTCCAACCTCACAACCGATCCCACACGTTCGCAAATTTGAAATATGTCGCCACCATATCGAATAATGAACGGAAGATGGATTGGTTTTAGGTTAGGCTATAGTTTTCGAGCGAGCGCAGCGAGCGAGAGACGCGTAAAGGTGTGTCATAAACCAACGGTTTTGGCACATACGGACATTGAAATATTCGCACCAGCCCGAGGGGCCGGAAGTCTTTATCCTATTGCCTTCTGACAAATGTTTACGGTTTACCAATGGTTTCACATAATTAGTACCGTTTCCTCATAGTACAGTGCAACGTGATGTCCGAAATGGCTGACAAAATTAGGTACAAGCACGAAATATATGCAAGACAATATATGGTATATGTATAGCTTGGAAATTGTGACCGTTGCTCGCTCGCTCCGCTCGCTCGTAAAAATCTAGTCCAACCCCACAACCGATCCGACACGTTCGCAAATTTGAAATATGTCGCCATCATATCGAATAGTGAACGCAAGATGGATTGGTTTTAGGTTTGGCTATAGTTTTCGAGCGAGCGCATCGAGCCAGAGACGCGTATCGGTGTGTCATAAACCAACGGTTTGGCACATACGGACATTGAAATATTCGCACTAGCCCGAGGAGCCGGAAGAATTTATCCTATTGCCTACCGACACATGTTTACAGTTTATGAATAGTTTCACATAAATAGTACTATTTCCACATAGTACAATGCAATGTGATGTCCGAAATGGCTGACAAAATTAGGTAATAATACGACATATATGCAAGGCAATATAAGGTGTATGTATAGGTTGGAAATTGTGATCGTTGCTCGCTCGCTCCGCTCGCTCGAAAAAATCTAGTCCAACCTCACAACCGATCCGACACGTTCGCAAATTTGAAATATGTCGCCACCACATCGAATAATGAACGGAAGATGGATTGGTTTTAGGTTAGGCTATAGCTTTCGTGCGAGCGCAGCGAACGAGAGACGCGTAAAGGTGTGTCACAAACCAACGGTTTTCCACATACGGACATTGAAATATTCGCACCTGCCCGAGGAGCCGGAAGTCTTTATCCTATTGCCTTCTGACAAATGTTTACGGTTTACCAATAGTTTCACATAATTAGTACCGTTTCCTCATAGTACAGTGCAACGTGATGTCCGAAATTGCTGACAAAATTTAGGTACAAGCACGAAATATATGCAAGACAATATATGGTATATGTATAGCTTGGAAATTGTGACCGTTGCTTCGCTCGCTCCGCTCGCTCGTAAAAATCTAGCCCAACCACACAACCGATCCGAAACGTTCGCAAATTTGAAATATGTCGCCATCATATCGAAAAATGAACGCAGGATGGATTGGTTTTAGGTTAGGCTATAGTTTTCGAGCGAGCGCCGCGAGCGATAGACGCGTAAAGGTATGTCATAAACCAACGGTTTGGCACATACGGACATTGAAATATTCGCACCAGCCCGAGGGGCCGGAAGTCTTTATCCTATTGCCTTCTGACAAATGTTTACGGTTTACCAATAGTTTCACATAATTAGTACCGTTTTCCTCATAGTACAGTGCAACGTGATGTCCGAAATGGCTGACAAAATTAGGTACAAGCACGAAATATATGCAAGACAATATATGGTATATGTATAGCTTGGAAATTGTGACCGTTGCTCGCTCGCTCCGCTCGCTCGTAAAAATCTAGTCCAACCCCACAACCGATCCGACACGTTCGCAAATTTGAAATATGTCGCCATCATATCGAATAGTGAACGCAAGATGGATTGGTTTTAGGTTTGGCTATAGTTTTCGAGCGAGCGCAGCGAGCCAGAGACGCGTATCGGTGTGTCATAAACCAACGGTTTGGCACATACGGACATTGAAATATTCGCACCAGCCCGAGGAGCCGGAAGTATTTATCCTTTTGCCTACCGACACATGTTTACAGTTTATGAATAGTTTCACATAAATAGTACTATTTCCACATAGTACAATGCAATGTGATGTCCGAAATGGCTGACAAAATTAGGTAATAACACGACATATATGCAAGGCAATATAAGGTGTATGTATAGGTTGGAAATTGTGATCGTTGCTCGCTCGCCTCCGCTCGCTCGAAAAATCTAGTCCAACCTCACAACCGATCCGACACGTTCGCAAATTTGAAATATGTCGCCACCATATCGAATAATGAACGGAAGATGGATTGGTTTTAGGTTAGGCTATAGCTTTCGTGCGAGCGCAGCGAACGAGAGACGCGTGAAGGTGTGTCATAAACCAACGGTTTGGCACAAACGGACATTGAAATATTCGCACCAGCCGGAAGTATTTATCCTATTGCCTACCGACACATGTTTACAGTTTATGAATAGTTTCACATAAATAGTACTATTTCCTCATAGTACAGTGCAATGTGATGTCCGAAATGGCTGACAAAATTAGGTAATAACACGAAATATATGGAAGGCAATATAAGGTATAGTATAGCTTGGAAATTGTGACCGTTGCTCGCTCGCACCGCTCGCTCGTAAAAATCTAGTCCAACCTCACAACCGATCCCACACGTTCGCAAATTTGAAATATGTCGCCACCATATAGAATAATGAACGGAAGATGGATTGGTTTTAGGTTAGGCTATAGTTTTCGAACGAGCGCAGCGAGCGAGAGACGCGTAAAGGTGTGTCACAAACCAACGGTTTGGCACATACGGGACATTGAAATATTCGCACCAGCCCGAGGGGCCGGAAGTCTTTATCCTATTGCCTTCTGACAAATGTTTACGGTTTACCAATAGTTTCACATAATTAGTACCGTTTCCTCATAGTACAGTGCAACGTGATGTCCGAAATGGCTGACAGAATTAGGTACAAGCACGAAATATATGCAAGACAATATATGGTATATGTATAGCTTGGAAATTGTGACCGTTGCTCGCTCGCTCCGCTCGATCGTAAAAATCTAGTCCAACCCCACAACCGATCCGACACGTTCGCAACTTTGAAATATGTCGCCATCATATCGAATAGTGAACGCAAGATGGATTGGTTTTAGGTTTGGCTATAGTTTTCGAGCGAGCGCAGCGAGCCAGAGACGCGTATCGGTGTGTCATAAACCAACGGTTTGGCACATACGGACATTGAAATATTCGCACCAGCCCGAGGAGCCGGAAGTATTTATCCTATTGCCTACCGACACATGTTTACAGTTTATGAATAGTTTCACATAAATAGTACTATTTCCACATAGTACAATGCAATGTGATGTCCGAAATGGCTGACAAAATTAGGTAATAACACGAAATATATGGAAGGCAA
>NW_026109216.1:0-68461 GCF_024516045.1 Bombus affinis
CAGAACCTTCCTTCTACATCTATCTTCTTCCCAATTAGTAATTTCATATTTCAGGTAAATAATTTCACGTCCGCGAAAGAATAGAGTTACTAAACTAACGAATTACATTACTGTCTCGGCAAAGGCGTTAAATTCTGTCGATTCATCGTCTACGAGGTACAAGCGGCTGAATGACAGCTACTTTATCGAGGGAATTGCGTTATAATGTTGTCGGCAACCGGCAAAGAGCTTTAATCCATTGATTGTCATTCGAGTAACTGAATTCGGAAACAAGCTCGTGGTAATTAAAAAGAATGTATCGCTAATGTATTTAAGATTCGATAAAAAAGAAATTTCATTTATCCTCGCCGATAAGGATAAAGGTAAATATCAAAGAGGGAACGCGTTTCAGACGACAAACTCGATTTTGATCGACTGGTCATTGAAATTTCCTGTCACGTTCTTGTTACTAGAATTGACGTTTCGCCGTTTTAGTGCTTTCGTCCTATTATTTTCTGTTACTAACTAGATCTTCTGGAAATGGCAATTATTGATATGAAAAGCGACCAGTTGACCGTCGTATTTGATTTTCTCATTAACGAGGTATTTATCGATCATGTAACAAATATCTCTTAGCCATATCGCTTTGACACAGCTGCTGATCTGTCCTTTGCACCGTGTGTAGGATTTAGTGCAATTAGCATAGTGCTTTATACGTCTCTATATAGGATCGATTTGCATTTCGTGGTACGATACCACCAGAAACGCATGTTTCGTACGTACAATTATTTTGAATTATCTTTATCAACGACAGGAAACAATCTACACATTTTGAAATTTCGTTGAAACCACAATGAAACACATTTACACCGATTGTATCGGTGAAATGTTAAAAGAATTTGTAAATGTACGTAGAAGTTTGAAAATATTTATTGCAAGCATACGCTTCATAAACATGCTCGAAGTATACGATTAGTTATCGAATCATGATAATAGTGTTTCATTACATCTCATTACCTCATTAATTAATTACTCAACAAGTTTCGTATAACATACGATAAAAGACTTTCTCCCCTATCTACGAAGAGAATTTCTCGATGAGCCTCTACTACGTAATGCTCGTTCTTTTGGATGGCGCGACTGGTCCACAGAAAAATTATACGGTTCCGTTGGAAACCGACGAAAGCAGCTGACGCGCCAGGCAGAGAGCAGAGGGAATGAAATATCACGGAGATGAACCTTGATTCTTCTGCTTAGTGGAAAGGTTATCGATCGAGAGCAGGATCAGAGGTCTTCGTCTCACGATTAATTACTCCACGAAAATATGTCAAAAGGAAAGGCGGGTCTTTAGAAGTTGGTCAAAAGTCAGGGCAATCGTATAGAAAGTATTGAATTATTATTTCCTTTGAAACGTATGTAAAAATATGTAGAGATAAAATGTTATGATAAAAATCTTATTAATTTTACTATTAAATTTGTTTTTATTTAATTTCAATATTCGATTTAGATTTTACGGGTGTTTCAGGGCGTATTATTAATTTCACAACTTGTTTAATTTTCTTACGCTAATTAATATCGATTAAATGTCCGTCTTTCTCGCCCTTTCGTAATTGTAATTTTAATCTAGATTCGCGATAAGTTGTTTTCGACGAGGTAAATTCGCGAAATTGTTTTCTTTGAAACTCCATAGTTATCCTCAGTGTTGACCCAATATTAATCTTATTCGCTTCGTGCCACGGTAATTAGCCTTCGCGTCTGGTTGCTCGTTTTGAGGATCGGGACACAGTTTCTCATTTTTAACGGGCACTTTGCGCGGTCAATTCACGCGCGCCATTTCTCCTAGACGTGACCGATTCTTCACCAGACTTCTACTTCCATCTTTCTGGTGCCATCATGGCCAATGTGTTTCTTATTCTTCTCCAAAGACTTTCCACGTCGTCGTCATGAATTCCACGTTCGATCGATACTCGAGATCTCACGCTATTTTTCTTCCGTGCACCTATCCAAATATCAGACACCTGACCACCATTCGAAGAAACATGAACATCTCCATTCTGCGATTTCGATGCGAAATTTCAGTCAGTCAGAGCAATTTCGCTGGCCAGAAACACAAAACCAATTTGTTTAAATTTCCCACATTGTTTATTAGAAAATTAAACCACCTATTGCTTAATGTTCGTATCGGATATCAGTTGCCTGCATTATGCAACCAGTTTAACGTTACAATGCGCTTGTTAGTTCACGTTTGTAACAACTGTGGTCACATTTGCATACGATACGAGATTCCTCCCGGAAACTCTGGTTTTGGATCATTAAAGTTAACTCGATACATACACAGCAGATAGAATGTTCCTTTGCCTTCAAACGAAATCAGACTTTCAATTCGTTTCATATAACAGTTTGTTGCGATATGAAGCTCTTTGCTTTCGTCGAAACGGAAGTAGATGAGATACGTTCAAGTCAGACACGTACGCTTAATGAAGTTTAATTGAATTACGGTATTGTCGTACATACTTAACACATCTTTGACCGGTCACGAGTTAACTCGTGTTTTCATGGCCAAATTGTGCACCATTACACGCAGATGATTGTTACACTGTTTATCATACGAAAAAGAAATATTAAAAGTTGAAATAAAAATATATAAAATTTATTAAAGTTTATTTATATTGTTTTACTTTCACATCCAATTACGAAATAATAACCGATGACATGAGATAAATTCTCAGTAAAATTTCCGGTCAACAATGTGTTAAATTTTATTTATTATATATCCTTGCAGTGCAATAGATTATTTACCTAATTATTGTAATTACACGTCTACTCTTTTGTGTAAACAAGCCGTATTTTCTAGTCGCTTATTCATTAGATCGATTAATCCCACAAAACAAAAAATAGACAAAACTGATGAAATTATGTAAAATAAGCGTCGATCAAAAAGTGCTTCGGCACTAAAATCTCAATAATTTCGAAAACTCCAGCTAACCATTGCGGCCTAATTCAACGATGTTTCAGCGATACCTATTTCCACTATCTGTTCGTTTATTTCTGTCCGAAATTGTAATCGGTCGAAGAATATGGAACATTTGATAGAACTCAACTTATGGTCAAGAGCTACCAGGCTACGGACTGGTGCTTTAATTCTCAAATACAAGAAAAGGGATGGAATAATTCATAAGGGGGTTGCCGTTTCCTCAGCGTTTTGTGCGTCCGGAGCTTCCACGCGGAATAGCTCCTTTTCAAGCGGATTATTCCACAAGCTACCAAGCTAATGCAGCTTCCAAGCAGCTCGTACCTTCGTCTAGCAGTTCCTGGTACGCCTGGCCTGTAATCCGTCACTTGGGAAATATTGATCCGCCATCGAACATAAAAGGGACAAAAAGAAAAACGTGGAGAGAAGATCACAGATTTTCCTGCGGCGCGACGAAGAGATCCAAGTTGTCTTCCGCTAGACTCAACCAACCAATTTCTGCTGGCTCGACGAACGTGATTAAGGAAAATTAATTATCTCTGGTCGACCATATGAAACATTTGTTTATCCTCGTCGAGTTAAGCTTTCGTGGACTTTGATAATTAATTAGCGACATCCTCGAAGACATTACAGTCGATTAATCGGGATAATTGAGTAACCCGGCTTTCCTCGTATCATTATCTACCATTTTGGAATCCTTTCTATTCCACACAACTGGTATCTGCCTCAGCTCTACTTCAATTTCCTTGCTCTCGTCTCGACTTATCGTCCCGAATTTCCGTCTACGCTTGCCAATTTCCGTGTGTCTTCTGATTCAAGATGATCTTACGATCCTTTGCTTCGTATTAATTAAATTGGCCACGATAAGCGGGACAGCGTACGTGATATAAAGTTTTCATAAGTATTTTGACATTTTCAATAGGAAACTTGTATGTCCATATTGTACGCGCTACATGAAACATTTTGAAATTTCATTTCATTAGCACTGTAACATGACATGATTATTTTTCTTCTTTTTTGACAATTTGGAAGGATTAATTTAATAGACCAAGTGTAAAAAGATTTCGAAGAAATTGCAATTAGTCGAAAGAAGAAGAAAATAGCAAAGATCTTTCGATGTCTGTTACTTGATTCCATTGATCAACCAATTTCGATAAAATGTTCAACATATCTGTAACTGAACAACGTCATCATCCTCCTACGTACATGAACTATGAACTTTCGCGCATTTAGAGGAAATTTAAAAATGCAAAATTGCGCAAAATATACATACATATATATGTAAACTCCCTAGAGTTCAGGTAGGATAGGGATTCTTTTCGTTTTACGGGTAGCACGACAGGCTGTGTTTCATGGACAGAACGATCTTCCTTTGTTTTACGGACGGCCATTTGAAGAAACACGTTCTTCCCAAACGAACGGACAGAGAGTTACATTAGAGACAGATAAGGTTACAGAATAGTTATTTAAGATTTTAAAGACTGAAGGAGAAATATTGGTAGCTAAGGACGTTGAAAATCGATTCTCGATTTTCAGGTAAACATTGTATCAAAGACTTGTTATTTCCCATGTAGATAATTATCGTTATTTATTGTTATAGACGCATATTAATTGTTTATTTTTGTATTTTTAATTACTTCATAATAAAAAAACTCGATTTTCAGACTTTAGAATCGATCCCTGAATTATCCAATTATTGAACCTTATAAATCGACTTTCCCTACGCCATGTTGCTGAAAGTTAACCTACGCGTCGTCATGAACGAGAACGCGAAACAGTAGAAGATAGAGAAGATATAGAATCTATCAGAAGACCAGAAGACGAAATATGCTGTATTTTCCCCCCGGAATATCAAGAAGAAAAGTACCATCAATAATTATTCAGTTTACCAATAGTGAAGAAGGTCGCAAACAGTCTAACCAAGGTAGGCCAATGTAGAAATATTAAACTCACAATAGATGACGAGACAGCAACATTGTATATCAATACGGATTCAAGCTTCGCAATTCGAGACATTGTCTTAGAGGAACCAGAAATAACTCGCACAAGAAAAACAAAGACGGAAATTGACATGGTAAAACTTCTAGAGACTCTCCGAAAATGAGATAAGAGGGAAATAGAGGAAATAAACTTCAATATAGAACAATTTGAAGGAACTCGAAAAGCCACAGACTGGATATCGGAGCATGAAGAGGAATGCAAAAGATACAAAATAAAAGGTAATGAGGAAAAAGTCAAAGGTTTAAGAAAGTATCTAGGAAAAACAGCAGAAAGAAAGCAGTACCAAAGGAATCTGCTGAAAGCTGAAGTACACAACTGGGAAGATTGGAGGAAGCATTTGGAGTGGTATTTGGCTTGTCGAGTGCCGCCACACTCCAATGCCCGGTTAACAGCTGCATGGTGTGATGATCGATGTCCATCTTCTTTTTGGTAAATAGCAGCGCACTCGGTATTAATTTCCTTGCGCCTCCAGTTCCCCCTTCAGCTCGTTGCCGTCATCCGCGCCGATCTTGGTCTTATGGATCTTGTTCCTCTCGTAAGTCTCTCCGAGCATCTTTATCTTTATGTAGATCGGGAGATTCCCGGTCAACACGCAAAGTGCCGCGTGGGAGACGGTACGGTATGCCGTCGTTGTTATGCACAGGGCCGTTCGTTGTGCCCGTTTCAGCTTCTTCCTGTTCTTATCGGTATTCGCTAAGCTAATTCTTCTTTCTGAACCCATACTGCCTCCGATGGAACTGGTCCGTTCCGATGCATCTCTCGATGATCTTCTTAAAGCATTTTTCCCAGATCTTGCTCATGGCTGGGAGTATGCTTATCGGCCGGTACGCGTTAAGGAGACTGGGATCCTTTCCCGGCTTCCTTAGCAGTATTACTCTGGCCGTCTTCCAGCAGTCCAGGAGTCTTCGAGTCTTCCATCGACTCCTGCAGCCTTCTTGGTGTTCATTCTTCCGGCGGCATCGACGACATCGCCTTCGCCGATGACGACGCTGAAGCTGATGTCTCCTACTTCTTCGCGGCCCTCGTAATGGGAGGGTCCGTGTCCCATGGTGAATAGCCTCTGTAGGACTGCTTCCACCATGTCGATCGGCATGTCGTTGGTTGGTTTCTTGCTTTTGCATCTCTTCATGACTGTGCGATAGGGTTTGCCTTCTTGCTTTTCTGTATGGATGGAAACGCGTTCGAAAAGTAGAACGGAGTAATTAGCGATGCACGGTCCCAGGCTGGTGAATATTTTTCCATCGGGAGAAGCCAGGTCGAGCGATACAAGATTTATATGCTCGTTCTGCCAGTTATTTCAATGTCTGTTACGCGATAGAAAATGAACATAAATGAATAATAAATGTATTACAGCCATAAAGATTGCTTGATGTACGCCACCGTTTTTCCCCTATTTCTCCGATACAATTTTCCTTTTTTTTTTCTTTGCGAAACACTTTACTAATCGGTACGTATTCGAATTATCCTCACTATTCTCGGTTGTTTCCGTTTCCTTTGGATTTACATAAGTACTCGTTTGATGTACGTGCAGAGTGAGATAATAATTATTAACAGCTATAAAATAAGAAGCGAAAATACGTTGAAACTCGACTTCTAGATTCGCGAGACTTTGCAGAGCCTCGAAACTCTCGTGTTTCAAACCTAACAAAAAGTTGTAGAGGGAGAATTACATTGCGAGATCTTTTAAGGAATATCGTATCCTTGTAATAGGATTATTTCAGCGAGGGAAATTCCGTGTTGCGTGTAACGCGTTGCAAAGCCATGAGCTTTCTTTCGGGTTAATATACATAACCGCCTTATTGAACTTTCCATCTCACACGTGAATTTTGCGATGTAATTATCAACACGAGGAGGGTGATGTAAACTCCCTAGAGTTCATGTAGGATAGGGATTCTTTTCGTTTTACGTGTAGCACGACAGGCTGTGTTTCATGGACAGAACGATCTTCCTTTGTTTTACGGACGGCCATTTGAAGAAACACGTTCTTCCCAAACGAACGGACAGAGAGTTACATTAGAGACAGATAAGGTTACAGAATAGTTATTTAAGATTTTAAAGACCGAAGATTTAAGATTTAAAGACGGAAGGAGAAATATTGGTAGCTAAGGACGTTGAAAATCGATTCTCGATTTTCAGGTAAACATTGTATCAAAGACTTGTTATTTCCCGTGTAGATAATTTTCGTTATTTATTGTTATAGACGCATATTAATTGTTTATTTTTGTATTTTTAATTACTTCATAATAAAAAAACTCGATTTTCAGACTTTAGAATCGATCCCTGAATTATCCAATTATTGAACCTTATAAATCGACTTTCCCTACGCCATGTTGCTGAAAGTTAACCTATGCGTCGTCATGAACGAGAACGCGAAACAGTAGAAGATAGAGAAGATATAGAATCTATCAGAAGACCAGAAGACGAAATATGCTGTATTTTCCCCCCGGAATATCAAGAAGAAAAGTACCATCAACAATTATTCAGTTTACCAATAGTGAAGAAGGTCGCAAACAGTCTAACCAAGGTAGGCCAATGTAGAAATATTAAACTCACAATAGATGACGAGACAGCAACATTGTATATCAATACGGATTCAAGCTTCGCATTTCGAGACATTGTCTTAGAGGAACCAGAAATAACTCGCACAAGAAAAACAAAGACGGAAATTGACATGGTAAAACTTCTAGAGACTCTCCGAAAATGAGATAAGAGGGAAATAGAGGAAATAAACTTCAATATAGAACAATTTGAAGGAACTCGAAAAGCCACAGACTGGATATCGGAGCATGAAGAGGAATGCAAAAGATACAAAATAAAAGGTAATGAGGAAAAAGTCAAAGGTTTAAGAAAGTATCTAGGAAAAACAGCAGAAAGAAAGCAGTACCAAAGGAATCTGCTGAAAGCTGAAGGACACAACTGGGAAGATTGGAGGAAGCATTTCTCAAAACTTTTAATCCTTTGAGTGCTGTGGGCCCATATAGGTGTCTGGTGAAAGCTATCAGTAAGGACTAAGGATATATATACTCGTTTTCTGTAAGTGACTGGCATGGACTAACGACACATGTATGGGTTTCTCAATTGTTCCAAACACCTACGTAGAAGTAATACTACTACATTTGTGTGAAATAAATATAAATGCATTCCTTACGGCATTAAACAAATGCCAATAGTGTCTCCTTATTGTTGAAGTGATCACCACTTGTAAGAAAACTCTACATATGGTTTTGTTAGTTTTCTCAAGCACTGAGATTTTCACATACAATTAAATTATTAACTTGTGTTCTATTTACTAAATTTAGTTTTCTAGTTTATTACCCAAATTCTAGTTAATTGTAAATTTCAATGTTTATAATAAATAATTAAAAATAATTAAAAAATTTCTTCAATCATTTAATATCGCGCAAAAGAATTGCTATAACTTATAACGATTTGTGCTTTGAATAGTCAATCAACAGAGTTCAATCTACCGAAAAATTATTTCGTCCATAGCGATCGTCAGCGCTAGATACGCGCCGTAAGTACGGACGGCATAGGCCGCGAGTATTCAGCACTCAAAGGTTAAGAGTAAAGGTTGGTCGGTAATACGATATGCTTACAATTTTATATACCTTTCAGGTTCGTTCATAGAATATGCAATAGAGGAAGGACGACTAATATTGGAAGTAAAAGAAGTAAAAAGAAGAATGCCTGAAGATGTGAGGGTGCACCCGATTGTCATTGGATTACCTATCGAAATCCAAGATAAAATTGAAAGAGAAAGTATACAGTCAACAAATAACCTAATGGGAATTTTGGGACAATATGAAGATTGGAGAAACTGATTCCATAAAAATTATCCGTGCAGATCGATACCCAGTAATGACATCCAAAGAAATTCGAGTATGCGAGAAAGAAGAAAATTAAATTAATTTTCACCTCGATTGACTGTCCATCCTCCAATGGACTAAACGAGAGGGTAAATCAGACATTAGTAAACAGCATCAGATGTAAGATCAATTCGAAAAAAAAAAAGAGAAACTGGACAAAAATTGCAGAAGAAAGCGTAGAAGAGTACAATAACACCAGACACAGTGTAACGGGATTTGTCCCAAATCATTTACTGTGTGGAAAAATGATTGAAATCGTCCCTAAGGGAATAATGGAGAATATGAAGAATACTTGAAGAATACAGTGATATAGTCTTCACCCACAACGGAAACAAAATGAATAGAAATAAGCTGGAAGAAATTAGGAAAGGACCTCTCAAAATTCTAAGAAGGATTTCAAACTTCATATATGAAGTGGATAACGGTAATCGGAGATCTGATGGGAATTTCTTCCACTCAAGTAAGCTGATCCCTTATAGAGAAGATAATTAACGATGTAATTATGAACACGAGGAGGGGAGATGTAAACTCCCTAGAGTTCATGTAGGATAGAGATTCTTTCTGTTTTAGGGGTAGCACGACAGGCTGTGTTTCACGGATAGAACGATCTTCCTTTGTTTTACGGACGACCATTTGAAGAAGCACGTTTTTCCCAAACGGACGGACAGAGAGTTACATTAGAGACAGGCAAGGTTACAGAATAGTTATTTAAGATTTTAAAGACTGAAGATTTAAGATTTAAAGACTGAAGAAGAAATATCGGTAGCTGAGGACGTTGAAAATCGATTCTCGATTTTCAGGTAAACATTCTACCAAAGACTTGTTATTTCCCGTGTTGATAATTATCGTTATTTATTGTTATAGACGCATATTAATTGTTGTTTATTTTTGTATTTTTAATTATTTCATAATAAAAAAAACTCGATTTTCAGACTTCAGAATCGATCCCGGAACTATCCAATTATTGAACGTTATATATATAATAATATAAAAAATACTTAAAATATTCAAAGTACTATGATTTCTCTAATACTTGTTAGGTAAAACAATTTTCTACCGAGGTTCTTCTCTCTTAATTGCATTCTCGAAAATATGAATTTATATAAAAATCCGTAGTCTAGTCTAACTGATATAATATGTGTTGTTTAAATTTTACTACAGGCCCAGATAAAAAAGACGTAAAAAGTGACCTTTACTTCCTATTTCGAAATTCCAACCGTATTGCTATTTCTTCAAATTATCTTTACACGTCATCCAGTAATCTAATCTTTCTAACTTCCCCAAAAAGATGAAGTCGCTTGGCTGGATTTTAATAAAGTTATTATGTTTCAAGGAACGTGTGCTGATATTTGATCGTCATCAAGGAAGCCGTGCTTTGATGTAATATTAATGAATCAGCGTATATTTATACTTGGGTAGATATTAAATGAAGATAATATATAGGATAAAATGGAAGATAATATTTCAACAGATATCACAGAAATATAGTAGAAATATAGTACGATAATTATGATAATATGGACATGATACAATGGCTGAATGGATTTAATATGATTCTTTTAATTAATCGTGACGCTAGGTTTATCTCTGCATCGAATAATCAATTGGAACGTGGATATAAGGGTAAGAAAATTAAAATGGTGCGAGACAAGCGGTATGTAACTTTATAAAATTAAATCTGCTAAGGAAAATGTGCAATTTAACAGATAAAATAATTTATAATACACGCAACATGTTTATAAAATTTTTTTTATGAGACGTATTCAGATACAATACTTTCGTAAGCCCCTGTTTATTTGACAAGGTCTACAGCGTATTCACCGTTCTACTCTTTTCGCTAGATGCTGAGGGTACTCGATAATCGAGTGACTTTCGTGACTTCGAGTGATTTCACTCAACGTCCAACGAACAGCTCGAAGCCGAATACCAGGAATAGTAAGAAAGTATTTACCAATCATTTTAAAATCCTGGATAAATCACGTACATTAGTTAAAGATAAACAAAAGAACAGAATTAAATATTCCAGAGCTACAAGAGGCTCCGCCCCTTTTTTTTCTTAACAAGCTCTTTACTATTCGTCATGAGAATTTAACAGCAACAATTTGTGTCTCGCGTGACTTACAAAATTTTAGTAATAAGATCCAACTGTATAAGAGAGCTCTGGAATAATTTATTTCGGGTTTATTTGCATCTTATTTAAAGGGACAAAGTCCAAAGAGGGACTGATACTCTCTTTTTTTCCAGTTTCTTCTACACAGAAAGGAGGAGCAAGCTTACCCTTCGTACAATAAATAGAAGGAGCTACATACGTTTTTAATCGCAAAGATCGCGGTAAACTTACGAAATTTGGAAACGTCAAGGGTATCGTAAGGTTTCTGTGAATCCTTTTTATGGATTCCCGTGAGTCTCGATTTACTGCCGCTTTTCGTATTTCTTGTGCGTATTAAAGGACTTTGCACGACGCAATCTCAGCGGAAAATCTTAGCAATAAAACGTCCAGCTGTTAACCACAACTGGCATTGAAAAATTTGGAAATGTCGTAAAAGTCCAGATTGTCGAAGTAACACGTGCACGTTGTTCAAGTAACATCGTAAAAAACAATTTAGAGGAGACAATTATTATAATAGAATTTCTCAAATAATTAGTATGACGTGTGCCATGTGAATAAATAGTCGTGTTTGATGTGGTATTATTACTTTCCCATCAAATTTAACTGTTCTTTTGGCAATCTACGTAAGAGATTCAAAGCAAACAAATCCATCGACTGTAAGTATTTATTAAACATTTCTAAACTCAAAATAAAAGAGAGAGAGAGAGAGAGAGAGAGACAGTAATGACTCGCCACTTTTTATTTTGTTAATCTAAAATAAATTTATTCAGCAGTTTACCAAGGCCCACCTTTACCTGGTTTGATGCAAATGAGAAACGGTAAGTGTTAGCAACACCATTTCCAAGAAACTTGAGGTACTATGTCAAACTTAGTTGACACGAGAAGCAACCACTGTACGCTTAACTGACGGTCACGGAATACATTACTTCTTGATACAATCTTCCTGCTTGATTTCCCTTTACCTTTGATTTTCTCCTACCTCTGGAAACCACTTTGGTATTTAATATTAACATAGTTCTTTAGATGGAACAACTAGCTCTCTCGATAAACTTAAATATAAATAGAGAACTTTGTTACGAATTTAATTTTAGAACAATTAGTGGAATGTTTGTCAATCTGCATTCAAAGTGAATAAAATTCGCGTTATGGAATTATTCCTTTCATAAATAAGCGAGTGGCTGCCGATTCAGATAAATTGAAAAATTAGTTGCGAAGAAGTAGACAATGTTTTTTTATTCCCGTAGTTTTCTTACGCCAGGTGAATTAAAATTAACAGAGTTTTCTTATCATGCAGATTTCTGCATGTTCATCTAATAAACTGGAAATTTGCCGCAAGCGGCAAGCCACGCCGATTCGCCGAAACTCTTATCGAACAAAATAACTAGAAACTTCTTCCCTCGCTCTACTTTCCATACATGCGCTAGTTTCTCTATACATATTCGTTTTTCCATTTTTGTTGCAAACGCTTCTTCGCTTCGATGATCATAGGTTGATAAATCAAAGGCTTTATTCGAGCTTATTCCAGTCGAATTTTTTCCTTAGTTTTAATCAAAATTCCCTTCCATCCGTATTAATCTTGTCACGTATAAGCAGCTGAGTTTAATTTCGCTCTTCGTGTACGAACTACAATTCGTGAAATACAATTTATATGACCATCAACTCGACGGTCCACATTTACACGAATTTTTTCGACCGTATTTTAAATGCCATGAAATATCGGACCTAGTCAGAATATAATTTCTATCAAATTATTCGCGTACATTGCAATATTATTCGCTGTATTTCTTTGCACACTATACGTAGTATCGGGTAAAATACGATGGTTCATGAAAGTGTTCGGAGAATTATCAAACCACTTGTACGTGTGTCGTATAAAACATTTCGAAACTTTATTAGCATTGTAATGAGACTGTAATATTTGAAAAATTTTAAATGAATATGAAATCTACTCGCAATCGTTTTGAGGGGTAGTTTCATGCATATGAATTTTCTGTTTGAAGAAACAAAGGATGATGTCTAATATAACGAAAAACGACTGTTCAAATACGTCGGTGCCTTTTATGAAGCTCGTAATCCCTTGCTCGTAAACATTTTCAGATTTCTGTCAAATTTTCCCAATATAATCGCCAGTCTTTCTTTTGATATAGGGTTAATCAAGTTTTAACATGTTTCGTGCAACACACATATTATATTGAGGAAACTCGTTAATGGATAATTTACAGAAGAATATTGTCTCGAAAGCGCGATGCAAAGAAAAGACAGTGGTTCGACGATAATTCAATACGAATTACTCGTGAAAATGGATGCACGTTGTTAATTTAAAACGACGTTAACAGCATCGTGATCACACATTGTCGGACCCAAGGCATTAATGTTTAAAATTAGAAAACCACTTGCAAGTCTGGCTATATATTCGCGTGTTAGAACACTCTGGCCGAGCAAAAAATGTTTGCCTATCAATTATTCGCCACTTCTTCTGCTGCACGTATTTGCGTACATATATGTTGCGCTCTATTTTTTTACCCCGCACGACAAAATCTTTTTCGTATGGTTCATGAAAAATCACACTTTTTGTGAACTCATAATTGGCAGATTTCTCGGTCAAGTTGATCCACAAACACATATTTCTTAAAGATACGTATACAACAATTAAATGTAAACGGAGATTTGTTTCATCTTCAGAACACCATAAATCATCTTAATCTCAAAATTATCATAAATATTGGAAATAATACTCTACTTTGGTTATATCACATATTTTTCAATATTTGTCTGCATTTTTGTATCTTTAAATTTTTCACAAGTTCGATGATTCGTCATAAACGAAATATTTAATTGTCCTTTTGTATCCTTCGATTATCAAATTATTTTCAATATTCCGCACTACTTTTTATTCTATATATTAATTATCGTCAAATCTAAAAGTCTATCTAAAAAACTATCGTCGAGAATTATCTCGTAGTTTTTATTTCGGACCGATTTTCCGTTAAAAATTATTAAAGTAACTCCTCTGTAAGCTGCAAATGTGCTTGCAATTATTTCTAATGATATCAGAATTTTACGAACGCTTTCGTGTTTGATCATCTTGTAAAATAAAGTCGAACGGACTTAACTCGATGTGTTCTGTTTATCGGTAACTCGATTCGTCAGAGATTTCGTAAATAATACCTTTTACTCTGTCTTCCTCTTTCCACCACTGTAGGACTTTGGCCTTCGTAGATCCGCTCCGCTTAAATTCGCCGCGTTTCACACGCGTTCAGTTCTGGCAAGTTCACTCGTTACGTTGTCGCAACCCGGTGCTTCGTCGTTTCACGTTCCTTAGACCTTCAAGTCGACGAGATACTCTTCTTTGGCTTTCAAACAAGAATCTATGGAACCAGAATATAAGAAATTAAAATGAAAATCAGCCGGCCGTAAAGAAATTCAGATTTCTATGAAAAAATTCGAATTTGTTTCTTTATTTACCACTGTGATAAAATGGTGGAGATTAGAAGGAAATCACTTAGCCGAAACATAAAATATGAAATGTCAAAGCTTGTTAATCTACGTATTACTTTTCTAACGTTTCTATCTATTATCGTGATTGCTATCGTACGTCTAATACTTTTTATTATTATTACAGGTAATTATTACTACAGGTAACTTTTTCAAATAGGGTGTTTAGAGTAGGTCGTAATCATTTATTGTTACAAGGAGAAAATCTACCGATGGATTCACTCTGAGATATCAATTCGTCGAAATCGACAGCGCGCCGTAAACTGAAGCGGAACTGGGATTCGTCCAGGATCCACGCTCCCTCGACGCAGTCGCAAAACACGATGCATCGTTTTGTCTACTCTTTCTCCTCTTTCGACGCCTGACATTGGCTGAAGGGCGCGCCTCCTCGAACCACCCGTTTTTTTTTTCAAATCGTAATCAAAAACACACCTATTCGATCTAGGAAGAATGTTCACGTTAATCTATTTCTCTGTTCAACCTTTTTCTACCATATACTACAATCAACCACCCAATATTCCAATTGTATTTTTGTCAAATCAACAAATTCGGTAAGCAGATTCCGTACGATGAATTTCCTTGTATACTGAATGATGTAATTTAATCGGAGTTAATTAGAAATTCACGATAGACAGTCACGTTGAATTGTGGATAAATCATAACTGAAATATCTAATTATACAATCGGTTTAATTACATTATCATGGATGCAACATTCGTGCAAATGATACAATGAATTAGGAGTACACATAAACCGCGCGAGGATAAATATTCCGCGCCAATTTGGAATCGCTGAAGAGAGCTCGCGTTCATAAGTGGCAATGATTTCCCGTAGGAATGCATCTGTTGCATTTGGTCGTTCTGGATTAAATCAATACGACGCAACAGTAGCCAAACAGAGGCGTTATTTATTTTGCATCCTCCACCGTATTTTTCTTTCAGCATCGTCACCGATGGTCACTCCGGCGGATTAGCCACGCCAGGAATTTCTAGAATCGACCAGATTACGACTACGCAGCGCCGCGTTCCTTGTTGCGTTTGCCAATCCACTTGGAATTCAATTAGAATTCTTATGGTAAGTGACAACAACCAACAGATACACATCGAACCGTGACGCATACAGTTGTAGAATTTCAAGTTCCTCGCGCCGAAACGATTGGTAACCGTGTTCAGAAGAAAGAAAAGCACGCTAATTCTTCAGTCTGCAAGATTCGATAGTTACGATCGCCAGTTGTACACTGTTATACCGTGAATTGTGTACGAACGCGTGACGAAGATTTCAAGCATTTTGTGCTGAAATAATTGCTAATCGTACTGCACGAAGAAAAAAGAAATACGCAAATTTTTTGATATTTGAGTTTCGATAGTTGTGGATGGCAAAACGTTTGTAGATTCAATAACACGTGGCAAGGATTTCAAGTTTCTCCTGTCAAAACGATTGACGACCGAACGACGACGACGACGACAAAACGAAGGAAGGAAACAAAATTCCGGCTCTGAGTTTCGTTAGTCGCGAAACGTTCGTAGATTCGTTAACATGTGACGAAGGTTTTTAGTTTCTCGCGTAGAAATAATTGGCAAATGTGCCAAAAACATAAAACTTTGCTAATTTTTTAGTTTTCGAATTTCGTTGGTCGCGATCTTGGGACGTTCGTGAACGATTCATTAATATGTAACGAGGATTTCAAGTCTGCCACGTCGAAACGAGTAACACGAAAAAATAAAATTCCGCTAATCTCTTAATCTTCGAGTTTCGTTGGTCGCGATCGCAATTCGTTCGTACACGACTCGTATTGTGGATCGATGGTGAGATAGGAAATTGCGTTAATTTATATATTTGGTTAATTTATGCTTTCGTTGGAAATTTCGTAGCCTTTGCTCGCGATTAATCGACGAATTACTCTAATATGCTTCGCTTCTAAATTACTGTAAAAATTTCGCCGCATATACCAATGTAATTTCGGTCTATCGGGAGTGTCGATCAGTTTTCCAGCGTGAATATAATTCTGCAAGTGTCGAATCATCTACCACGCAGAAATGGATCCTGTCGGTATACAGCTGCTACTGGAGGTCCGTTTGATCGATTACGATAAAAAGACGGACTTTTAATAAAATTATAGAGCCAGGAACAGGATCCATTGAAAGGAGAAGATCTTCGTTCAACAAGCTTCGAGGTAAGCAGAGATATTGACTCGCCGTTGTAACAATTAATCCTATTAATTCTCGATTTGCTCGATGGTTCCTTTTCCTCACTGATACTTGCGATTTGTCCTTTGTATCGTGTTCACAATCGTTTCGTTAAAGTCCTGATAAATTTCAGTGTACTTAAATTCAACTTTCAACCGTTCAATTCCAAACGAAATATAAACAGAAGATTCGTGGTTTTTATATATTCAACTCGTTTGATAGATATTTATTTTATTCTTTTTATCTCGGTTTAAAACGTTGATGTTTTTGTCGTCGGATTAACTAGATCAATTGACAGTGATACGTATGTTCACAGATTCGTGTTTCGTCATTTCCTGTTTGCTATCTATTTTTCCTTTTTTGTGTTTCATTCATTTTCTTTTCCAATTATATCGTCTCTACTAAACAAGCAAACAGAAAGGGAGAGGTAGAGAGAGAGAGAGAGATAATTTTGTGGTATTTTTGGAACAGCATCTTCTTCAGGTTATCCGAAATTTTACCACCCTTCCTTCTGTCACCAAGTTATGATTGACCCTGTTCCATCCAAACGAATAAAATGGGCGCCCCGCAATCACTGTCATCTTCATAACCCACATGCTTCAGCTACAAAACGATAGTGGGTGGTCCAGATTTGCCGCTTATCTACCAATCGTTATGCCATCCTGTCTGGTTTGGTTAAGTAGGAAGCAAATAGGGATACCCTAAGCGGGTTTGGCGTTTCGTTGAAATCGCTATAAAGGTATACACGGTACAGTCTGGTCTCCGTGCCAACGCAAAAGGAAAATACAGCATGAAAGGAAAATACATTGGTCGATGAATGTCCCGAGGGAAGAGGAATAAGACCCGTCGACGCAAAATCTTAATGGATTTCGTGTCTATCTCAAAGAAAGCTTCTAATAATCGAATATACTAAATACCACTAACATTATGAGATATCTGAACGTGTTTCAGTGTTTATAAAAAAAGAAAACATTTGATACTTTATTTTATGTGCTCAGCAGTTCTAAAGTATATAGACTTTATAAGTATATAGACTAGGTATATAGACTAAGTATATAGACTAGTATATAGATATAAAATGTATTTTAATCAAAGAGTTATTTAAATGAACCTGCAAGCTTTTTATTCTTTATAATTGCCATAACTGCGTATAATAGAATATTACGATACAATTACATTGACATTTAGAAACCAATATGGAATAATTAATATAAATTATTAATAATTATATATAATGATTAATGGAATTATTAATTGCATATCTGCTACTATTTTGTAATTACGTATCTTCAGATTTTCCAATTTGCAATATAAATTAAATTCAAGAGCAAACTGGGTATATCCAAGCTTAATTTTCCCCTCCGTTTAAATTTTTTAAATATTTGAAAAATTTCTAATTATCGATATCTCGTTTACACTGTACAATTCATTATACTATACGCCCATGAAATGAAAGGTTTGAAGTTTTCCCAATAGAAATAAATGTTTGAGGAAGTATAATTGTATGAAACGTTAAGGATCGAGGATCTAAAGAGATCATTTAAATGTATAATTATTTATTGATTCTACAAGAAACATAGTTAGTGCTGTTTCCGATTTTTAATTTATTATTGCGTACATTTCTGTAAAATTCTAGTTAACCAAAAGCGTCCAGATACTTGTGAATGGTAGTGTATGTACTCTAGTAAGGAAAAAAAAAAAAAAAAAAAAAAAAGAAAAAGGATAAAGGAAGCTAACAGGGAACGAGGGAAAAATGAATCAACGTTTATTTTAAATTCTGTATGGTAACTTTTCAGTGCAGCCGCTCGAAGTTTCCCGCGATTAATTTACACGATGTCGAGTTAGTAGAACTTCGCCGCTGGTTCAAATCCATAACTTTCGGTATGACGGCTGTGGTTTTATCGCACTCGACGCGACAGTAGTTTGTACGTAGCCTATCTGTTGGAAATTATTGAAGAGGAATTAAAGCAATCCTGATGCGTGCAATGATTGAAACCTATGTTATTATCGAAGTTAAAATGTCTCGATAATAGTATTATGCCATTTTTCTCTAACGCTATGAAAAGACGCCTTGTTGTGTTTCATAGAGGTCGCGTGTACAAAAGAGAAACTAAAAACATAGGAGTTAATTGAAACGAAGTAAAACTGGGAAGTGTATCAAAGAAACCAAAATCTCGGTATATTTTTAATTATGTTAATTGAAGCTAATTCTATTATGAGCTACGAATGTTTATGCATATTTATATTTTTGATATAATTAAAGACATCAAGTTTAATTACAGCTTAATTAAAGATTTCGCTCACTGAACATTATAACGAGTACTATATTCTGAATATTTTATATTATACTTTTGTTTATTGCGTTTTCTTTACATACTCATTTTTGCATACTAATAACTTATAACAATAATAACTTATAATGTTACTAGTAAGTTTAATTATACAAGGAGACTTTGTAACTGCATTACAACGTCTCTATACAAATTAAAATGATACTATTTGCTCCGCGCGTTAAGAGTTATGCATAGTTACGAAGGAAACAATTCCGCGGTCAATTTCGGAATCAAAGTGACATGGTATGTACACGATACGACCTATCGGGTTCGATGATGCCATTTTCACGCTACAATCGATGCAATCAAGAGCATTTAAGTTGACCAGAGCGTCGTTGGAATACCAAACGATTCCGTTACCTTATGCCAACCACTATCCGTTAAATCGCAAACGTCGATTCGTAGTATTCTGGTCGAAATGAGACAGACATTATGCAATTCACTCACAGAATTTTTCGAGGTATTTGGTTTTTAGCAATCTTCATGTAGTTTCCGATTTTTTAGAGAAATTCTTGATATTTTGTTTCTTTTATTGCTATTGGTTAATTCGTAATAGATAGTTCAACTGACCAGAAATTTACGATATCACAACATTGTCGCACTTTGCGCGCAATCACCGTTATTCCCGATATATGGTAACTGATGTCCTCTCATAGAGTCGGGAATGGTATTCTAAAAGAAATTCTGTGTCTGCGCCGTTCTAGTCGTAATTCGACGAAAGTATGCATTTCAAAACAACAAATCTCATGAAAGAACAGGTGTTATTACGGTAACATTTTCCTCTCATCGAATTCCAATTGAAAATGTCAAATTTCTTTGCATGGCGCTTCCACAGGCATTCTTTCAGAAGTATATCCCTAATATTTTTTTTCTAATTTAGCAGCAATTGCTAGGCTGGATTAACGATAGGTATTAAACTCATAAATAAGACCTTTACTACGGTTCACGGTACGGATATTGAATCCCCTGGTAAAACTTCGAGAAATATTGACAATACGTTTTATGTCTTTTTATAGTATTCCAATGGATATAATGTCCGCCATTTTTTTTCAATTTACGTGTCTTTAGGAACACCGGGAGACCATGATATATTCCAAAGTGATTTTATCCCACATATTTTTTCGAATTTAATTAAGTGATACTTTACATGCATAGAAATGGTATTTTACGATGGCTTAATAAAAATTTCCTTTTGGAACCATGAAAAAGTAGACGTTCTTTTAATATCCATTTCCTTTGGTTATATCACGTAAATAAGTGCCATCTATGCTGCAATTTCATCGTAAAAGCAAGCCAAACTTTTCAGTTGAGTATTCGACGAGAGAGTTGAAGATAGCTTCCGTTAGCTAACACTACCTCCATCTGGTGGCCGTTACATACATACATTATTCCCAACGCGGGAGATTCTGATCGATGAAACCCAGAATCAGCGCGCTCCATTATCCCTCCTGGATAAGAACAATCGCACCTTTCTCTACCGCAAGAGTAAAATACCAACGATAAAACACGAATCTGAATATCCCACATGTCTTCCATGAAAAGTAAGCTTCGAACGCCATCTGATACACGCTTGATCCAGGAAAAACAAGCGAAATTTTTGCCAGCTTTTTGTTACTGACATCTACGAAACGACACACTTTAGCATTTGCTGGCTGTCCGTAATTTGTCGAATAACTTTCGAATTAACCATGCAAATTTTTCGCTCGACGTGATTTGTGTGCTAGTTTTAAAGTTACTCACTCGTACAGCGATAATACCTCAAAATTGCTCCTCGCTAAGTTTACTTACAAAATTGCTATCTCGCCATACAACAGATTAAACCGACAGATCTATAATCGGCTTATGTTTGTACCGTGATAAAAAAGTTTGCTCGTATAATCGGTTAGCCAAACGAACGAGGGCGTAAGGTCCTCGCGGCGCCTGTTTCGCTGTGGATTCGTTTAGTGCCGCAAGAGAAACAAACAGTTGCTTTTTCCGTCGCAGTAAATTCATTCGTTTCACGGATCACTGTGTAGCTATGCATATATGGCCAGGTGGGAAAAGCACGAAACTAGTTTGAAATGGTAGGCAGTTTCTTTGAAAGAGCTATGCCCCACTCGACCGGAATTATAAAATCAGAGTCGAGTGTTTGCACCAAATATTTGGTCGGAGAACGAAATGGCAGGGAGGAGAGAAAGAGAGAGAGAGAGAGAGAGAGAGAGAGAGAGAGAGAGAGAGAGAGAGAAAGAGAGAGAGAAAGAGTGAGGGATGGGGAGAGGGGCGAGAAAACGCCTCCATTCGAGGCCACACGGTGTACACTTCACTGATCCATATTTCAGAAGACGGCCAACTTTCGTGTATTCAAAATTCAAACACATGTTCGAATCGAGTCGCGATTTCGTGAAAGCGGTGCTATTATGTAATCCATGATATTACCATCGTTGAAACACCAATATCGAACCACAGGGACGATATTTCATATTCCATCAACAAGTCTTTTCGAATATTGCATTTTTATTTGCCTCCTGGTGTTATGTAACAACATGTTCTGTAATTCAAGTCGAGTGGTTTTCCCAGATACGAAAATTGTATTTGACGTCGTTCAAGGGAACACACTAACTTTAGAGTTTGAAACAGTGAATTTGTTTTTTGTAATTTTTCTGAAATTACTGATATCAGTTCAAATTTGTGACAAAATTACGGAAATAAATACGCGGGAAATTCTTAATTTTTATTCTAACATTTCTCTTAGATATTTTCGAAACTATGGTTCTTTACCCGGTCGTTATAACATCTACGGAACTATTGGTGAATTTGTTCAAGAAGAAATATATTTTACACAATGCACTCTACAATGTAGAACAGGATTTAAATCATGATTTATTCAGTTATTCACGACTTCCTTATTCTCTCTCCATCCTCTTTATTGCTTAATCCTTCATTGTGTCATCGGTATTTAACAATTTGTAAATCGTATTTGCGTATTATGTGGTTGAAATAGCGGTTCAAGTAACCGCAAAATGAGTTCCATTTACCACTGTTGAAGGCGATTAAGAAATTTTAATTAAGGCCAACTACGATGGTACGTATGGACGTTTGAATATTCGCACAGTGGATAAATTCCCGGCGACGAGGACTCGTTCAAGCATGTCAACTCTTTATCTTAAACCGTTTTAATTACGATGGGACACGGAGTGGAATCCGCTAAGTCGATATGTGCAGATGGCATTGACGTGCACCTCAATACAACTACGATCACGTGAATGAAGTAAGTCTGTTCGTGGCTCCTTATTCTACTGCGAGAGTCCTTGCGTTTTGAGTATTCTCAGAAGAATCATAATGCAACGAAACGTAGCTATTAACACGCTTTTTAGCTTCAATAATTCTTATACAAGGTATTTTCTATTTTGTCGTTAAAAAGGTAAGGGAATTTTCAAGCGAAAATAAGAGAAATCTGTTGTAGCGAATTTCACAGTAAACGCTTTATTACAAAGTTATCAGCCAATATCGAACACAGTTTGAAATATAAAATATGCGCATGGGAACAAATTTGTTGTTGCAGAATATATAAAAGTAACAACGCAGGAAGAATTAACACAACTAATTAATAAGTTAGTTGTTGATATTTGATAATATTCTCGCGATATCTTCAACATAATAAATTTGATTTATTTATTTATGATTTATGACGAGTTGGTCGACTATTTTTACACATTTATGGGAATTTTCAAGCTGCAAAAATACACAGAATATAAAACATAAAAAATGTATTTGAGTATTTTATTTACAAGTTCATGTCAGGTCTCACTAACGAAATGTTGTTATTTGTTATATTTAATAAATAAAATAATTCTCTACCTCGGGTGCATTTTTTAAATCAATTTTATATCCATAAAAAATATGCATTTGCATAAATAGTTTACTGCTAAATTTTATGTAATATCTTTTTCTTATTTTCACTTGTAGATTATGCTCTCATAGTTTGACTAAAAAAATGGAAAACACCCTATGTGCGATACATATATCACATAAGCGAATTATAACTCGGCTAACATTTCTCACACGTTAATTTGGAAAAATATCGGCAATCGTACAGCAATAGAGTCAATAGGGGATCTTTTCGCTTGAAAGATCGACGAGCAACTTTTTAATTCGCTACAATCTGCAGTTGTTTCAATATTTAACCGTATCGTGATTCGTTTTAGTCCGTTTGTATACAATCTGTATGAAACAGAATCATAAAGCTTTTAATCCTGTTCAAGCAATCTAATGAACCATAATGGCATGCATTCCTTTATTGTGAATTCTGCCGTAAAAACAATAGATGTTATGAATATTTCTCATACTCTTTCTCGATTTACGTGCACATGGATTAATAAATATCTATAATAATTGCTTCGAGAACCTAAACACCCACGGAAGATATCAATTTGGGCCAGAAAAAGAACTCCACCAGTGAAAAACAGCATCGATCTCAAAAAGTAAAATTCTAGCAGTAAAAAGAAAACAGCAGACGCGTAACAAAAAGGACGATCTAACAATAAAAATAAATGTTTAAGTGGGCGTAACAATATCAGGAGGATTTTAGAAATGAGAGAGACACTTTGACGATTACGAATAGAAGAAATTACAACAATACCAGGAAATAGTAGAAAAACCAACGTAAAGATACAAAATCAAACGGATATCATCGATCAAAAGGCGCAGAGATTGCTAAAAGAGATTGCAACGATAAATGAAGGTATTGGAGAAGAAAATTCTATCGACGAAAGAGATAGAAAGAAAGAAAGAACGTGAAAAGGAGAGGGGCGAATTGCACGATGTCTTGACTCGGAAACGATCTGCAAATTCCTAAGATATTCTAGGGTTTATAGGGGCGTATGCCAGAAATCCAAGGACGACTTAAGGTACAATGGAATTGAACTATAAAGTTTTCAACGCGAAAGTACGATAGTACCATCTACGTATACATGTTACACATCGATATCATGTTATGCGTGTAACTGAATGTCGCTTGCATCCGCCCATCACCTTCTGCCATTACAATTATATTAACTTTCCATGAATATCATCGCAATAAATCAAGAATCTATTTAATGCACCGTAGCTGTAACATTTCTATGCGAACTTATATTCAGCGATTCCTTATCGGTAGAATATATTAATTTCCATCGAGATCTGATCGATGGAATGAATTATGCTTGGTTACCGCGTGACGGCCACCTCGACATCAACGTGGTAAACGACGTCAATGGTGAAACTCGATCAGGTTGATCGAAATCGAAGGATCACCGATTCACAGGGGTAGCTTGCTATATCGCGACCGGTCGACGGCCGGTGGGGGTTGCTTCCTGGGTCGCACTTTCTGGTGTGGGTAGAGCAACCACCGCCAGTAGTATCGCGGTGACGAGCAGACGCGGTTGTCTTCTACCTTTCTCGCCGATTTCTTGGTTTTCGTTCAGTATCCGCTACGGCCACCCTCGAAACGACGTTCATCAATCGTAAGTAAATTGTCACTATTCTACGACACGTAAATTCCTCGAGACATTTGAATCTTCCCTCCCGGATTTTCGCTCCGTTTGTCACTTTGCCTCCTTTTGTCCTTTCGCGCGTCTTGTGTGATCAATGACGGGACGTGGAAATCAAGCGTAGATCAAAGTAAAAGTGAGGAAAAGTTTGTGTAACGATACTCTGCTCTATTGATATTTCTAGGTATGTGTGGAATTTCTGGCGCTCAATTCAAAAATAAAAGCTGCACGTTCGATCGGTAAAACAGTCGATCAACTCCTAACGTTCCGACGCAGTTACGTTGCACAAAGTGTACATTTTAATCGATAAACTTGCATGTATCGCGTAAATGATGTTTTTGTAAAAACGGTGCGTGCTTTTCATCGATTTTATTGGCTACGGGCAATCTGTTCCATAGAGTCTATTTAGATTAAACCACAGTTTTTCGTCGCGTGAGACCAGACCGCAGCATCTAACAATGCGATGTCTATAGTCACGTCATTGCATTACACGCCCCCCTCGTCGGTTAAACGATCAATTTTAATTACGCGCACGAAATTGTGCCGCTAATTTAACGAGTAACTGACATGCCAGATCTCGTCACTAATCTTCTTGTTCGACACTCAATGATGTCTCCTTCGTTTTATTCAAATTATATGCAAATACGCGTTGGATAGTTATCGCTCCGACGAAGTTACCGCGCGGACCACGACATCTATGTTCGATATCAACGTGAAAATTCAACGACACGAACTTTGAATCGGACACAAGAGGTTAGGAATTTGCAGTTTGCTTTGCATTTTCTAACTAATATAACTAGACAGAAGCTGAACTATCTAAGGATGATAGAGCGGATGACTATTTCTGGAAATTGAATTATTATTTTATCGCTAGATAAAAAGAAACATTCACTGGCGAACACTCCCTTACCCTCACGCAGGCACTAGCTGTACACACATGCACATATCTTAACCTAAGCCTACGTGTCTCGTAAGAACTGTACCATCTCGTTGTTGTCTGCTGATTTTAAAACTAAACAGAAGCTGTATTCCTTTAAACTATTTACAATGTAACATTTATCCTAACTCATACATTAACGCTACAATTAATAAATTCAAAGAACGCCGTGTCGCGGATAGCAGAGCGTAGGTAGAGATTTCTACCAAAGCTATTAGTCGAGAAATTCTGATTAATTAACATTACAAGTGGCAATTTCCTAGAGAGAAACAAATCAGAATTATTTTGTCGAGGACTGTTACGTGTCAGAGTACGTAGGGGTATTTTGTAATTTGCATTTATCCGGTATAACTTAATATATGGAAATTTATATTTTTATTCGTGTTTTTAAATTTTGTTCATTATATTTGTCTTAATCTTGTTTCGATTAAGATTTTCATTAGAATATTTCTATACGAGTCTACCGTGTTATCTGTTTGACAGATTCAATAACAAATTAGGATTGTTCTTTCGAAATAGAATTGTGACACGTTGAATAGGAAATTTTCTAACTTGCATCCTTGTGGTGAAAAATTTATATGCTTTTCAATCTGAAAATTTTACTTAAAGGAAACTCGCCTTTCCTTTAGAACTTATGCTTTTCGTTGAATTTTGATCGATTTTCATTGTGAATTACTACGCTAATTTTGTGCAGAGAAACAAACACAGATTTGTTCTTTTGATAGAGATCTGTTTTATGTTAAATAGAAAATTCCTACGTAAAGGTTTCGTCCATGGCATTTTCCTACCGTCTTGATCGTTGAACCTCGATCGATAGAACGCCTCTAACGATATTTTAACATTCCGGTTATTTTCATAATTGAACGTTCCACGGGGGAATGATTCTCCATGACTTATTATCGTGTTTGGCCTCCTTGCTTCCGTGACGATCAATATTTGGATCGTCGCGATGCTTAAGGTTAGATTAACTCGTATTTTTATGCGTCCCCAGCTCGCGTTATCGGATCGCGCACCTTTTACGACCAATTTCCCGTTTCTTTCCGGCATTCTGCACCCGATCGCCACATTTACGGCGTCGAATCGATGAAAATGTAACACAAAGGTTGCAAAGACGGACGACGAATTACGTAACACAAAGGTTGCCAGCACCGACGAAGAATTCCGTGATGTATTCAGACAACGCGTAAGAAACCGACTCGTTCTCTCTCAGAAGCACTTTCGATTAATTTAACATCGAACTGGTCTATGAAAGGCTTTCAGAAATTACATTATTTAGGAAACCGGTGGTGAGATGCATTCGCGATTCGAACGAGATCAAAGGAATTTTCTCGAATCTTCTAATTCGATTTTAGAAAAATACGATCGCGAGCTGCCTTTATTGTTACATCCTTGCGTTCGTAGTGTCGCACGTATATTCTAAAAGTGTCACAACTGAAAACTATGAGGAAAGAACACGATAAGTTTCTTATTTTCTTTTGATAAAAAACAGCTTTATAATTCAGTACGCCGTCGATCAGCCTATTACCACAATTGCTTTTTGACTCTGGAAGTAAACATACGTTTCCCCATCCTCTTCGCAAATTTTCGAAATTTATCTTGTTTCATTCGTTTATTCATACGGGCAATACTCTTTGGTTTAAGCATAATCAACACGAACATACATTTATCAACGTTTTACGGTTTTATCCACTTTACCCTGAAACACGTGAGTATCTCGAGAACAATAAAACAGATATTACACGATTTCGAGGGGTTTATCATGGTGATATTTATTTCACCCCGAAGAGTCCTTGAAAAGCCCTATATTTTCTTATTCCACGTTCCTGCAACCACCATACAACATCAAAACATTTTCAGAACATTACCTGCTTCTACTACTACGTACTTTCCGCATAAAATATTATCGAAATATTAAATCTCAAACTTGATATATCGACATAATTGGCGTTATCCATTTCTCCTGTAGACTTTATACATCATTGATGGTTCTAAAAAGAGCTGTTTATGCGAGTACGTGTGTATGCACCGAAATACTATCCCTGAAACGACTAGTCGTTTCTAGATGTTTAATACAACTTCGCATTCTTCTTAAGAATTAATGTCCGGATATGGGTTTATGCAAAAAATATAAATAAGAAGCGCTTCGACGTCAGTTATAAAAATATGAAAAAAAAAGAATATAGTTCCCATTTAAAAAACACAAGCGTTACTTTCACAGGGCTTTTCAAAGTTATTCCAGCATAAAATAAATATCGGCATAATATGACCCCGTCAAAATTGTATAACATTTGCCTGAAAATCAATTTTCTTGTCTCATCTATGGTTTTCGAAATATTTCCAGATAAAACTGACACACTGTATAATTGAAATATGGCGTTTGTCATACGTGATACAAAGACGAAGACGAATGTCAAGCGTTTTAAATGTATTCTTATAAACGTGGGCAACGATTTACAGAAAAAGCGTAGCTGGCGCGTGAGCGAGTGGCGTGGTCACATATACGTTTAACACAACTAAATATCGGATGTATAGAATAAGGGAAATTTTCTGAATGTCCCCGGAGAAACATCGAGCTCCGATAGCTGCAGAATTTCCCAGCAATTTATAATATAGTCGTTTGCAATTTTGAAGACAAATGTAGTAGCATTGGCAATGAATCTATGCGGTTCCAACGTAAACAACCCGAGAGACGTTAAAAGCAAATCGTAGTTTTAAAAAATTGCTGCAGCGGGGTCGCCAATTTTAGAAACAACAA
This sequence comes from Bombus affinis, assembly GCF_024516045.1. Lineage (NCBI taxonomy): Eukaryota > Metazoa > Arthropoda > Insecta > Hymenoptera > Apidae > Bombus > Bombus affinis. The sequence continues at coordinate 28,141 of NW_026109216.1, forward strand.
AACGAAGAATTCTATGTTGAGAGAACAGTGTTCGAGATGCGGGACAAACAGAACGGTATAGAGTTCTCTGTTAGAGGATTTTAAAAATTTGCCGACAGTCTAGCGATAATGGCGATATTCTTGTAGCTGCTTCGCAATTTGGTAGATTAGGCGTAAATATAATTATTAAGACAAAGTACTATTTTTATATTCTCATTTTATATCTCCGATTTTCTTTTAATCTCTCTTTGGCTGTTTTCTTATCTAAACTCTGTTGAAAGGATTGAAAGTGAATTAATAGATGACGTACGCTAAGAACTACTCTACTCAAAATCTCAGTCTGTATCGTAAAATCATTTGCAGTGTACATGGAATCGAATAACAAGTGATACAATAATAATATAAATATCAGAATTGATGAAAATTGAGATCAAGAAATAGAAGTATAAAAAGAATATTAATTATGTTACATCAGATGGACGAGAGACTTCATCGTCTAACGTTTTAAACGAAATAACAATTCTTAAACGTTTCGATAATTTCTTAGTGATTCTTCAATTTTAATCAAGTTATCATGTTTCTGTTATCTCAATTTGTATACATGTCTGACATGTTAGTGCACGTTCCATTCGAGATCGGAAGCGGAAAATTACTTTGCGCGCGATCCAAATCAAACGTGAATCTGGCGAATCGGTCAGTTAAACGTACGTTGAACTTAATTATAAATAGGTGCAACGTCTTTCGTCGTTCGATGTTCTGCGTTAGAAATTACGACGATGCATGCATTGAATTTTATTCGGCTTTTTCGGATAACAACGTTTATACACGTGTTTCATATTTATGGAATTTTGATTACGCCTTTATGGGTACCTACGTGAGCTATACTCTCATTAAATCAAATGGGTGCCGTGTAAACCAAACGAGATTAGCTGAACGTCGTTTTGGAGCAAAGAGACTTTAAATTGCGATTATTTCCACATAACATGCAGAAAATCGTTTTCCCTAAGTCTAATCCTTGAACGAGGTGGCACGAACCTTCGTAATATCGTGACTGTTTAAGAACACGATAATTTTTTCCTCGAGAATGAATAATACAATCGTGTTGTTTGATTTTCTACATTGTGATCGATAAACTTCGCAAATGTTGGACGATAATTTTGAGCTAAATTAATCGACATCGATAATATGGTGAACGATAATGTTACGATCAGCGTGCAAACCACTAGTTTGTTCGATTTCTTTCTCGTAGAGTTTATTGGATGACAAACCTTTTAATAATTCACGTTCCCTTTGTCAGAGATGGAAGAAAGGTTGTAATCAAACCTTTTCGCATCATCTTTTGGATTCTTCTTTTCTGGCAGATTTAAATGATAATTTAATATTATTTGTCGTTGTTGATTTATACATCAAAGTTCAGAAGCACATAAGCTTGTTTCGAATAGAACATAATATAACTGGGAAATTAGAAATGGAAACCAGGCCAATTTTATTCTACGTTAAAGCTATCGTGCAATATCGCGATACATTTTTTTTCAATAATTAATATGCAGTAAAACAGATGGTTTCTGTATGTTTGAAACATTGTGATACACATTTTATATAAACAATTTCAATTTCGTATAATATACATATCCAAAAAATATACATCGCTGTCCATGAGTACTAGGACACGTACAGAAAGTTAAGTAAGCCTCGGAAACTTTATTTTAACACTTTCACATCCTGTAGCATTAACGTGTTGTCCAATGCAGACCAAGTGTCCGGTGACACCACGTTGGTATTACGAGCAAATCGATCCTTTGCGTAAACTTTACGAATTTGAAACTCCGGTTGCTGATTAAAATTACTAGGAAATTTGTACACGTTGATAATATTTATGAACGAGGTCGTATGTTGAGTTCACAAGACGACAATAAGTTACAGTGATATTCATCATTTACCAATTTCAAAATGTACCTTTCCTACCTTATTTGACGCATCTAACAGTCATCTATAACAGTCTCGCGTTCCCTTAGCCTATCACGACAGCAACCATATCGAAGATAATATCGGAATATGAGTCGCGTGTTCGTTTGCACTGGCAATAAAAGGGCAGGAATTACCTGGTTTCAGAAGAAACAAACCGTATCAAAGCCTTGGATTTTTTTTTCTTATTTTTAATCTCGTCGAGGAGTATCGCATTTATTAGTCGTTGCCACGTTCTATGTAGCTTATTCGTCGGGAAATTTTGCTGTAACAGAGCGCGAAACGCGTTATCAGAAGCGTTAACGTTAAGTAAGAAATAAAAACGAGTTACGGTTTCTTTACTGTTTAGCGACTTAATTTGCTGCGGATGAAACAACTTTGTTCAAGTATATATTCTAGGAGGAAAGAAGTTTTCTATAAAAAGCAAAGTTTCAACAAGGGGAAACTGAACGATCTACGATCCTGAATGGATTTAATAAGTTTCGTACGGGTGGTAAAAGAAAAGAGCAAAAGGATAGTAACCCTAAATCTTGAGATAAACTGGTAATGTCGGCAAAAATCCCCTTTGTATACGTTCCACGCGAGAATTTCATAGATTATCCTGCGAAATGAGAATTAACGTGCGCCGAAATCTAGAAGAGCAACAAAACAGCGTAGGAAAAAACGAAAGAATACAAAAAGCATTTGAAGATAAATATACCAGGTCCGGAACTTACGTTCAGCTTTGATTTCCTCTAATTGAGTCGGCGATTTGTACAACTTCAATTTCGCTACCCGTTACAGCTGGTTTATTTTCGACCTAATTTCCAATGTCAACAGAAGCTACGAGAATAAAAAAGCGAGACTTTTTTAGTTCAGTTTTTTCCTCTAGCTCAATTTTGCGAAAATTCGTATCGTTCTCGAAAAAAATAGAAACTATTACAAACAATTTTTATTATTTTCTTTCGAATAGAACGGGATCAGGTTCGGTTCTGTTTGATTCTAGTACCATTTGCACGCGCAAAATCCACCCTTTACGAGCTTCGGCCGAGATCTTGCCTTCAAGGTAACCCTCGAATTACGCGACCGGTTGTAAAACAACACTTCTCCAGCAACCGTGCCTTTTTCTGCAGAACGATTCGTAGAAGCAAAACTTTTTCAACCTTTTTTATAGATGGTTTTCGCGTTTAATTCTCAGGGAGCGTGAATTTTAATGTCGACATCTTCTTGACCCTTTTCAACCCCTTCAAGCGACCCTCTTGCCAGCGAAACGTTCGTCAGAGGTTAAGAATCTACGCGAATCCGTGGATTCGAGCAATAAAAGCGAAAGCCACTCCTCGAAGGAACGTCATTTCCAACCAGCCGTCCTTTTACATTCCGATTTTTGTTTTAACGTTGCGCCTTAATTATCGCGATTTAATTTATTTCAGCGTTACCTTGTCGTTCAAGCTGGTCCAGTTTCGAAATGTTACGGCTTGCCAGGGTTGTCGCGTGACGTTCGAATCTATAGCTTCGATAAGAAAGTTTCTTTTAGCAGGAACATGAATGATTCATCCTATGACCGCAAGAGTCATCATTCTCGCCACGACAATTGCGGTTGAGTGATTAAAACGGTTGAATGAGTTCCAGCGAAAATTCACGAGAGAAGATTCTGAGGATTTATGGCAGTTCGGAATTCCGTTCGTCCAGAGAGAATCAACGTTCTCACGATCCGACGTCTTTAGGATTCTTCTCGCTATGGAACGTGCTGACTTTCAGGTCGTTGAAAATTTCACTTGGCACAAACAGCCGAATTCCGGATGGTAATTTATTGAATTTTTGACGCGAGCGAATCTCCAATATTTTCGTCCAGACATTTTCATCCTTTGGTTATCGAACTAAAACTTTCGAAATTTTGTTGCTCTTTTTCTACTAGTTTAAAGCATACGAAATGTCATGTATTCAAATGAAGATCTAGTTGGACATGATTTAGGACAATATACTTTTTCAACGACTTATCTTGTTTCGTTATTCCACTAGATGTTACAGGGTCCTCTAGCTATTATTAATATTACGAGGGAAATTTTACAACTTACAAAGTACCAGTATAGATAAATACTCTCGCATAACAATGACAAGTTTGATAATAAAACGAATGAAATTTTACGAGTACTTAGTATCTAGTGATGATATGCACGACCAACAAAATTTATCTCATACACGCGAAATGTGTATATACGTATAATATATAATAATTATAACAGCCAAATTACTGTACGTGGTCACAGTCCAAAAATCGTAAACTGTATTATTCACAGGTAAGGGAAACTGTTGGTAAAAAGTTTCTACTGATAAAAATTTCGTTCACGGAGGTAACCACGTATCTGTGTCCACGTATTTCATGTTCCTGGATATGTAGTTCACCGGTACATGACGTCTATGAGGAAGCATCGCTACAATACAATCCGATTTTCCCTACGTGTTACTCCTCTTTGTCTAATTCAACGCGTTCTTCTTTCGTTTTATTTCGTCTCTCCACGACGTCTGTCGTCTCGATTTTTGAGCAAGTCCAAGGATACCGACGTTAGATCGCGAGATAAAGGTTGCTGGACAGAAAAAGAGTATCTTGTTTAATTTACCCTCGATGATTAATCCATTCTCTGTCTGCAAAATGATTAATGGCCACGAAGAGGAGAAACTTTTTTCGTTCGCACTTAGACAGTGTACTTTCGTTTGCTATGATGTTGATCGGATAACTAAAACACACAAAGTTGCGAAATGGAATTGTGCAGGATGTTGATGATTTATCAGAAAGTTCGTTTGTTGATCGTTTACCACGCCGTACTCGATAAGTTAATTCCTCATCAGTTATGGATCGTTCGGAACTCTGTCAATTTTACTTTTTTATAGAAAAAAGGCAGATCCGTCTTAGGATCTAACAGACATTTTTTTCACTACTTTCGCAAATTAATTCTGCAGCTATAATCAAGCAAAAAATGTGGTATAATATAAATCCAGGTTGTTGGAAGCTTTATTAAAAAGGTATAATAAAAATACGAAACACGAAGTGGAAAATACTTTGACCTTTAATATGCACTTTTATATTAAAAAGAAAGGTACATCGAACAAATATTGATACACGTGTTTTGAATTAATACAGAGAGTTGATTGATACATTGAAATGAAGCACGATTAAAATGAGTTTTACGAGGAAATAAATTTAATCTTTTATCGTTATTAGGTTGGTATCGAACGGTGAACATTTTGAGATGGAGTATCTACACCAAACAAATAGTCTAATAGTCTGACTAGTGATTATAAATCTATTCTCATTTTATAGCACAGTGATCGCAAGTCCATTCCGTGACTTTTATTACAACTTTTAATGTCAAATAAATATTTTTTCCTTGATTGTAAACATATCGTATTACAACATAATGCGCTAGAAACGTTTGGTTATTGAATTTTAGGACACCCTGTACATAAACAATTAATACGCTTGTCGCTAAAATTATTTCGATATCAATTTATTTCGATATTAATTTCGTAAATCAAATTTCGCCATGCGATTGTACATATATGGAAATATTTGTATTTAACAATGCAAACTGGCGCTGTTGTAAAGATTGCTTTTATAAAAAGAAATGAACGTGTTTTTTCTGAAATTCGAATTACGGAACATGGAATATGGTGACACAACACAACGTGGGGGGAAAATAATTCTATGGGTCGAGGTTAATAAACATTGTCATGGAAGTGACAGCATAGGAGAGATGCGTAAATATACGTAATTCGATCCGAACAAAGGGAATTCGTTGGATAAAATAGAGATATAGTCGAGTAGTTTTTCGTACGTGATCGAAAAGTTATAAATATTTCGCGTCAGCTTAAGCTCCAGCTTGCTACCGGATTTGACGAAGATATCGAAACGTTCCCTCGATGAGGTTGCCGCGATGTACTTCGAATTACGATGGAAATGCAAATCGATCGACAGTCTAGCAACTAATTTAAACGTGGATTTCTTTCTTCCCCTTTAAACATTACCATTAAACCTGAATTTGATAGATTAATGTTACACGAGTGATGTTGTAGTTTCGTCAGAGTCGAAAGACTTTTGTGGAAATATGGTTTTTGATCAATCTTCTTCCAATTTTCGAAGGAACCCTGTTGGAATAAAGCTGAGTCTCATTTATATTTAAAAGAGGTTTTCACGGAGAGTAGGCGAGATCTAAAGATTTTCACAACAAAGCGTATCTTGGATCACCATAATTCTCCGTCGAAACGCTTTCGCCGCGAAAAAGAAAAAAAGAGCTGATTTATCAATCAGAAAACGTCAACTTGGTCGTCTTTTTCGAAGCTTATACGATCCATTGTAATCCTACCGAGCGAACTTCGCTGTAGTATGTATTTGAAACTCGAATAAAGTTCGGGATGCATGATAAAAAAAGCACTTCACCGTTCTCTTTCGATGTATGCCTTCGTCCCTTCTTTAGAATGGGATTTATTAATTTCTTTTTATCCACGAATCTTTCTAGAACGAAATGACGAGACGTGGAAAACCATTCCATCGTCCTTTTCCGATTTACAGTTGCTTCTCTCCTTTAAAATAAGATTTATTAAACTCCATGAGTCTTCGTAGAACAGAATGCTAAATCGTAGGATAAATTATATCGTAGAATAAATTATAGCGCGGACTGTTCGATTCATATTACATAGATTTTTCATTCTGAGTAGCGATAAAAATCATCGAGCAGCGAGGAGAAATTGAGTTTCATCGGCTGTAGCGATTCGTACGACGATTAAAAATATGAGGAGAAAAAATATTATTTGTTATGAACAACGTTAATTAGAAGCATATTTTTCATTTCATGTCTGATCGGTGATGTAATCATTCGTGTTCTTTGGTTGTTCCCGAGAAATGTTAAAGGGACGCTGTCGAATGAGATTAACGATGTCAGGAACGACGACGATCGTATATTCAAAGATCGTATCTTCAAAGGACGACACCAATTAACATAGACTAAGGGTGTAAGTTTCATCTAATTACATTGTGCTGCGTACAAGAATTAAAGGAATTAGTAGGTTATTTTATCGCGAAGAATTTGGATGCAACATTCTAATTGAAGATTACAACATTAGAAATTCAATAATTGGATGGTTGAAAGAAAATTCACAATTTGAAAAGTTAATTACTCATCGTTTTGTAAATTCGTCGCTGTTACTTTTCTGGAAATTTCAACGATATAAATGACGATATAAAGTAACGACTTTAAAGATACAACTTTAAAGTTGGACGCTTCGAACTTCGACTACTTTGGCACTGTTTTGCAGATTAAATATTCTCAACTGTTGTTTGTTCATTGTTAGAACTCATTACTAAAACAATTAATCCTCTGTTCTCTGGTTTATTTTTAACATACTAATTCATTACTACGAAACTCTCGATTATTTTAGTTATTCAAAGTGCTGCAAAGTTACTAATTTAGGTCAATAACAATATTCTTCGCTTCGACAAAACTTTCATCACAAGATTTTCTGATATAATACAATTGTATGCTGATTACTTTTCAAATTATTTGTTTCTTAATTAAATCTAGCTGTTACAAACCTTTGTCTGAATCAAAATCTTTGTACACGTCACGAGACATGGTTACACGGTTCATCAAATCAATAGTAATATGAGACTCTCGATTGGTATTAAGAGTGGAACAATATGAAAGGCAAAGTTCATCGGTTACAGCTATCTAGATGCTTCGACAGAATTGATTTTGGTGGAAACTGGTATCCAATAGTTGGCTTTATGTTCTTCCGGATCATCAGCTCGATACGTGGGAGGAAATCGCTCGATTAAAGCCTATTTGAACTCTCGGATTCGATAACTAGCTATTACGACTGTCAACTTCGAATTAAGTTGCTTCTCCCACGACTTTGATCTTTCGACCATTTTGTTTCCAATCGTTGGTTCGTTGGATAAGCGATACTAATGATTTTTTGATGAGAAGTTCGATAATAGGATTGCAGGTATGCAGCTATCGACGATAGCTGCAGACGAAGGCTGAATTTATGATGTCGAATAGTTGAAGCGCCGATCTGATGGAAGTTTGCCGAAGCGATTAGAATTTCGAAAGCATTACAAAGCGGTTAGTCATCTCTCTATCACTGAGAAATATGCAATTTTAATAATTGTAAAAATAAAAAATCTGGAACCTGTTGTTTTGTCATTTTTGTCATATTGAATTTTATTGCGTTATGGTACCCATTTTTTAAGGCTGATTTTATTACTACTACGCTTTGTATCAAATTTTTGGAAAATTTTATTGGATTGCAAAAAGGGATCGTATATGGCGCAATAAGGTTGATGCACAACTGTAGCATTAAACTTTTCTCCTATGAAACTAATTTTATTACTATCGTGCATCGAATGTTATTACAAAGTTTACAAATTTTCATCGTTATCGCATTTGAAAAAGAACCGTACAGGTGTAATAAGCTTGGTGTATCATACTAACGTCAAACTTTCTCTTTTGAAGTCAGCCTCTTGCAATTACGCTTTGCTTTAAATTTGTTTAAATGCCACCGCAGTCGAATGCAAAGAAAAATCATATACAAGTTATAATATGATTGTTGCATCGTTTGTTCTACTCTTAAGAGGAAACATTTCGAGTACTACGTTTCCAAATTGCGACAGTTGTTTCTAACGAATGAATGAAGATGACTTAACTGAACGATTAATAGACGTATTACGCGAACCTGCACATTCCCGCAGGAGATTGTCGTGTTTGTTCAGACACGAAACTTCTGCAAGGCGCGACCCGTTTGTTTGGCTTTGACGTTTGCATTCACGTCTTTGTGTTGTGCAACGTTCCCAGCAAATGGTCGCGGAAAAGATTTATCAACTAACATAATCACTGACTGGTTCGAAGTGATACAAACCTTATGAAACAACATTTGGCAAGATGAGATGTCCAAAAAGATTAAAAACGTTATTCTTATCATATTCGTTGGAATTGTAAGGTACATGGCAAACAAAATGCTTGCCAATTTTTTTTTTTAATTCTATTATTAATCAACACAAAGAAGAATCGTGCTTTTGAAGAAAATTTTTCATTTCTGGACACTCTATCGTTTCATTTTTTAGATTATAATGCATTTTATGAGTTAGAAGCTAAACCCACGATATAGTGCAATCGAGATTATACAGAATGATCTATATCTTGACTTATAGTCAAACAACTGTTACTAATGTTACAAAGTCTTTTGTAATAACTTCATCGTTTAATTAAACATCATTTTTCTACGATTTAATTCCAAATATATTTATAAGAATTAGGTATTCTAATGAATACTCTGTTTAAAAAAATGTGGAATGTATCGAAGAGAAATTAGAAACGCTCGAACAATCCATTGTTTTCCTGAGAGAAGAAAGGCACGGGCAATATTCGTTGCAGCCTCTTCGATTTTCGATAAAACGTCAAATCACCTTTGTATCCTACAGAAAATATTTCAACGATTAAATTTGCATCGAATTCGAAGCCGATGGATATTTCCGCATGATCGAACAGTTTAACGAACAGAAACTACACACTGCAAAACACTTCGTAGTAATTCATCGTTGGCTCGCAGTGTTTCACGCTTTCAACAACGGGTGAACGGGGCGATCTTTCACAACCAGATACACTTTTCCCCTTCTTGTTGGCCCGTGTCATCGTCACGAATTTCCAAAAATGATTTATAAACATACCTCGCCTTGTCAACGAATTATTCATCGAAAATCCATAAAGCGTCCAAAATATGGAAGGATCCAATTGGAAAAATCGCGTTTATTATTCCACTTCAGAAACATGAACGTCGTTCCACGAAGCTCCGCCATAACACCTGCTGTTGTCAACCTTTTCAGGAATATATCGTTACGTTCTTTCGTTTCCTTCCATCCATTGTACATTAATTTTCCTTTGGCCGAATAACCAACTTTCTTCCCATATATTTCGTTTCTCGATTATCCAACTTTAAACAGTCGTCTCTGGCCTGTTTTCTCCCTAATTGCCGAGTAGCCGTCGGCGTGATTGCAATCTGTTCCGGTCGTTTTAATACGAAAACGTCGGAAATCCGAGCGTTGAACGTGATATTAAAATTCCTTGGTTCACCACTCGACTATTTCCCTCCTCTTCGTCGAATAGCAAATACCAACCGACCGACGAAGAATACGCAATCAAAACGACCGGGCGAGTGTAAAAAACGTCTAGAAAGGTTGCCATTCGAATAAAAGCTACCAGGCGAGGCTTGGTTATCCCATGTTTCCATCCTTTGGGAACGTTATTTCATCCCGTTGCCTTTTTTCTCTTTCTCTCTCTCTCTCTCCCCGTCACCTAGAACGATGAGACGGCATGATATCAACGACGAAAAATGGATCTGTCGGGTGTAGGACGAACCTTTCGAACCAACACTTTGGGACAAACGTTTCGCACGAATGAGGGGAAGGAACGTTCAGAAGGAACAGTTGGAACGAATACTTGGAACGAACACTTGGAGCAAACGGTAGGTTGTTTTCACGAAAATAATCGGCCACCACGCTTCAATCTTGTTCTACAATCGTGCACCAAGTGTTCTTCCTATAATTGAATATCTCGTTCCGTTGTATCGGTGTATCGAACATCTTGAAGAGGCCAGGAGTTCTCTGGTTCTCTCTAACTCGCTACCGTAACACGATTGAAATATGCAGAATACGGTGTTCCGCGGTGGGAACAAATATTGGACGCTCGAAGTTTGGTATCCTCTACAATAGATGAAATGTAGATACGTTGGCAAATGACACGAATGTACCTATCAAATAAATTCCAAACTGTTCGGTATTTAAGCTTCAAGAACACCAATTCATCACACCGGCGCGCAGCGTTGGATTTTATTTGTCAGTTCGAAACAATACGTGCTTTGTTTTCCTTACGCTGCTTTGTTCTTTTTATTCATCCTCTTTGTTTCAGTAGCCCAAAGTAGGGTTTTATAGGTGGGTAATTGGAGTATTATACTCTTTCTTTCTCAAACAACAGTTCGTTTTGTTCGAAGTTTTTATTCTTCTTTGGAAGTAGGAAACGGATTAGGAGTAGTCAAGGGAATGTTTAGAGATTGCCAGGAACAGTCGGTACTCTCTTCAATTTCCTAAGGAACTATCCGCACGGTTCCCCGCCTTTATTTTATCGAAAGCTGAGGCACGTTTCTCAAACGAACACGACGGAGATCCACCAGGAAATAAACTTTGAAAGAGCAAAGGAACGCGACGGATCTTGGGACACGTCTTACTAAAGGATTCACTATGATTTCGTGTCGCTTTTACTGGCGGATATTGACGATGAATACTAATGCAACTATTTGATCGAATCGTGTAAAATACCTTTTGTCCGATCATCTCCATCTAATGTATTTTAATATACCTTAAAATAATAAAAGCTTAAAAATGTTCAAACGTTCAGTCAATTAGGATGCAATTCGTCCATAAAAATTACGATCAAAAGATTTGCTATGATTTCAGTAAAGTAAAGCATTTCAATTTTATTATCTCAGCTTTCTCGCGCAATAATTTGCAATTTTACAATTAGTCAACTGACTGATATCCTTAAGTTTATTTATCAAAGCTGCTGGTATAGACAATTACATAGTTCAAGTTTAAAAAATGTACGTAATATCGTTATTTTTCTCTGCTTTTCAATTTACGGAGTTCATCAGCATGGTTTTCAAGCGGTTAATTCAATAAAACATACTTTAAAAAGTTCTTTATCTTCAGACCGCTCGTAAACTACGAGTCAGATAAAGGAGGTACTTCTAAACTCACGCGAAGATTATTAACGCTGTTTCCAGCAGAATTATCCAAAATCCGGAAGTACGTCAACGTGACAGTGTACTTTATCCGAGAAGAAGATTATTTTTTATTTCTATAACGTCAGAACTATCAGAAGAGCCAAGCGATCAATTCATAATTCTTCGTAGACAAATTTCGTAAATTTACAACGACGCATTTTTTAAAGAATATTGATTAATTTCAACTTTGGTTCATTTCTTTGTATTATATATTTTTTCATCCTGATTCCTTTAATACGAGTTTCATCTAATTCTATACGCGATCCTCGTTAACAGATTATTTGCGTTTATAATCTTCCAATTTCACGAGAACACACTAATCACCGTCTCTAGTCATTGATTTGCCATTAATTTATACATTTTGGAAAAATTGGTATACCATTACCGCAAGTGCACATGGCAATTCAAATGGTTCCGTACAATAGCGTATATTGCCTATTAAAGATGTTAATTTATATTTCGCCGGCAGGCTTCATTTAATTACTTAATGGAGATATTGAAACGTCATATTGACATGCAATCTCGGTACTGCGCCGAATATCTAAATTTTGTGGCGTACTAACCACATAAATGTTTTCTGGAATAATATCGCAGTCTAAACAACAGAATGTACACTGGTGGCAATGCGCAACCCTCTATTGGCAGTTATAGAGGGTGGATCAACGCCGCCGACGGTCAAGAGCAGCCACTTTCTCAACTTTACGATCCTCCCGCTCGATGTTTACTCATAGCCTGGTGAAAATAGCTTTAAGACTACCGGAGGCTTCAGTTCGATATTTTTATGGGGGCCACCCTCAAGAAAGACGAAAGTCAACCTTACCGTCACACTAATTACGCAAACATCGCTGATGATTCAGTTTCTTATCTAAAACTGTTCTTTCAGTAATCGCGAGAAATTTATTTTTACGGTTAATAATTTAGTAAACAATAGTTGTGGACTATATAACGATACATATATGTAATATCTAAATGGGTCTTTATGTTGGGTAATGATGGATTATTATTCGAAGCAACGAAATGATTACAATGCTGTCGTACGTCTTATTTTCATACGCGGCTTTCGACTTCCCGATTCACACTCTCCGGCTTCTACACTCGCTCGCTCTCGCTTCTCACTCACACTGCACGCTTTTTGCATTCGTTCTCTCCGGCTTCTCAACTAACACTGCCTTTAGCGTTTCTTTGTCTTTTCTCGTCCTATCGGACACGTGTCCCGAAACGCCCGTGACCAGGGTCACGCAGCCCCTTTCCGCGAAACTATCCACTTGAAAGGACCGCATTGATGTACCCGACGATGCCGCGGCTTTCGCGACTTTGTTTACGGTTCGGCCGATATCTTAGGCCTTTTGTCCACGATATTACATATATATTCCGAACGAAGTTTGTTAAATGTTACATAGGAAAAATATGATAAATGCTTTTTTGGTGATTTTCTAACTTTTACGCTACTTGATGATCAAAAGGAAACGCTTTAATATAACGGTAGAATTTTAGTGAAAGTAACGATTTTTCGAATTCAAAGAAATCTCGTTTGGAAAGAATGTTTAAGACACTGCCAAGATGTGACAGATGTACTACAAATTAAAATGCATTTCTAGATTCGTTAAATATCAACTAACAAGTCGCTTGTTATCAAAACGTTCGTGTTCACAAAGTAAATAACAATTGATTAAACTGTGTCATTAACTATTTAATCCGAGTTCTTAACACTTAACTCGATTCTTCGAACGAGCTTTTCGAGACGCTTTAATTAAACGAAAAACCAGTGTTCCGTATTCACGTGACTTTCTAGTTAGCTCTTTGTACAATCTAGAATGTATTAATTAAGCCAGAAAGCGTAGAATTTGCTTGTAACTTTTGTTGTAATGTAACTTCCTCGGATGTAGAGATGGCGTTTTTAATTTACCCCCGTCACGATGCTAAACCGTAAACTCATTTCGCTCGCGTTTCCCTCGTCCATTGTTAAAGGTACGTAAATACCACTGTAATAAGAAATTTAATTCAATATGCCATTCCCCCACACGTTTCATTATGTTTCGAGCTTTCCATTTTCGCTTAAAGATTCTACAATGTCAATGATGTCCATCAAATTTTGATAAACTGGTTGAGAAAATGAGACGTTTAAAATTAATTTATCAACGATAGAAATGATATTTGCTGAGGGATAACCAGACAGAATTATTGGGGCGGCTTATTCGATTTCTCGAAAAACATACTGCCAAGATGTTTCTATATATATTACATATTACATACTAGTTCGTTGTCCGACGAATACAAAGAAAAAGTCGAGCAAACCTAACTAATCCTTCTACTCGTTATGGTGTAGCACAGTCAAGCTCGTAAGAGGGGTTAAGAAGCTTAGGTTAGTTCAACTTTAAGCCTATCGACATATTTCCTCAAACCAAATTGTTTTTTTTAACGGCATGGTATCTCCGTGTCTTTTGTGATTCTTTCGAGAAGATATCATCGTCTTACTGGGATTAAATTTGTTTAACGTCCTCGGAACTCCATTTTATCATCTACCTTTACAGTGAACGCGTCAATCGAGAAAGGATTGGTGGATTGAAAAAATTGCACTTGCGTGCGATGAATGGCGTTGACGCTTGACGGCCAAATATCGTGATATTTTTCAGTTTAAAAGGACCAACATCTTTCTCAATTTCCCGTAAACCTCTCTTTTTTCATTATAATATTCAAAATATTCGGACGTTGTGTTGTCACGAATTACTCAACATTTTTATCCTTAAATATATGATCTTTTAAGGTACATATAAAACGTCTGTGTCAACGATTTTGTGCCATAAAATCATAGAGAAATAGTTTTACAGGCCAGTCTCGTTTTTCTTTACTCGCGATTAAAAAAAGAAGCTACAGTCGTTTGAATAAAAATTATTTTATATTACAATTTTGAATTACGTATCCGAGAGATATAAATAGGTTACCTGATGACAAATTGAAACAATTGTATTCGAAATCCGAGAATTTCCGGAGTTTTTCTTCAATCAAGCTCCAAATAAGCGAATTAAAATATAGAATATTAAAACCAGCTGTGCCACCGTAATTATAATCAGTCCGGTCAAAGAAGCACCATTCATTCGACAGAATTATTAAGCTCCAGAAAAACTTGCACGATCACAGTTCTCTCAGATGATGACGGAAGAATTCAATTTGTTAAATTTGATACACACTGTAATCATTTTACCCATTTATTACAATTATCCTAATACGATGAATAACAAGAGATCAGAATTCAGGGGACTAGTTCAAAGGATAGGTTCCAGTACAATGGATATCGGCGAAGCTGGACGAGATTAGTAGTAGAAACCGATATTAGTCAGACGGAAGACAAAAGCGCTGACAGTGCCGTTTAGCAATGAAACAGAGGATTCTTTGTACCCAAGGGAGAGTGGACACTCGAAGACTGTAAATACTCGAAGACTGGATTACCTTCTCCTTTTCTTTCTTATACTGCAATTTCATAGAAACCGAGTCTGTAAAATAATCTCGGTTCTCCCATGCTGCTCTTATCTTCATATATCCTGTCGACCACAGATAGGAAATTTTGTTGCACACGCATATCGTCCGACTATAAAGATAGGTAATACAGTGGAATCTCACTTGTCCGAGTAGGGACCATGGGATTTCGGATAATCGAGCAGTTCCAATGAAAAAGGTTCACCAGCTAATCCTCTCTATTTCTTTTTATTAGTTTGGGTAATAGGAACTGTCCACCTTGCACGATTGAACTAATGATACTTTACAAGTGATCGATAATAATAAATTATAATTTTAAATGTAAATTTTGGAAATTGCATGTTATGCAATTATCTTATATCGCGTAAAACTGTGAAATTGTAAAAAATACATGTACAATTTGCAGCTTGTCAATTGGCTAATAGCATTAGGTTGCTAAATTATTCTGTATGGAAGAAAATTGCTTCCGCATCGCGTTCTTCCGCATCTTATTTACTTTTATTCTACTCGACAAGAACAATAATGCGGCGAGCAATAAACTCGATTGTGAATAAGTCTTCAAAATGAAGTCTCTTTTAATCGAATATTGATTGAAAAGTGTAATCTTCTCTGATGATTTGGAATTATACAGTCGCTGGAAAAATAAGACTATTTCTTTTCTGTTTCATCTCTATTCATGTTTCCAATCTCCATGGTTACTGACCGTTTACTTCGCGCGTTTACACTTAATATAATATTTAAAACAGTACTATTTTTAACTATTTTAACAGGAAGAAAGGAATCAAGGATTTTACTAATCGATTTGACCGGTTGTCCGCAACTAGCAATTATTTACAAATTTAGCAAGTGCAAATGAAACGAATAACGTTGCTTCGATTCGACCATGTGTCCGATGCATGATTATTTTGCCAACGCCCCAATTAGTAGCCCCCATGCGATTTCACGATTCTTCTTCTACGAAATCGAAATCGATCATCGGAAGTCGTTAAAACGTTGCTAATCTTGTGCGGTTCTTGATAGGAAATCCGAGTTTTTTCTCGCAATCTGCTCTCATCCATACCAACCACGTGTAATCCAATTCAATTTTCATAACTCGCGTCTTTGAAATAATTTTACAACTCACGGGTATTGTATCTGGTATAAAAGAACCACGTAATAACAAAACCTCTGCGAAATAACAATGTATTGTTACATCGGCGGGACGCACGTGCATCGTTTCGCTGGTATTGGAAAGAATCGTAGTTTGATTATTTCATTTGTGCCTGTATGGAGAACCACGAAACGAAGTAGAGCGGTGCAATGCAACGTTTTCAGAATTTTCCGCCGCAGTAATTAATCGATTTTCACCGGGTTTTATTAAAACTTGTTAGGTAACATGCGTGGTACCGTGCAACGCATTCTACACGTGCCTTTTTAAATGATACACGAGCAATTAATTATCAAAATATCCAGGAAATGTGGTGCTGTGAAGATTTCCATGGAAATTAACTTGCGTACAGGTGATACCGGGAAGATTGAAAATATCAATTCGACGAATTAATACCAACGATGTAAATTATTTTCCCAATCGAGTTCTATCTTTGCTTATTTAATTGAAAGTTAACTCGTGTGCTTCATGACGATCGTGATAATTCTAAATCCACAACTTTTCCGTTCTTCTGTGTGTAAGGATTCGAATATTCCATCATTCGACAAAAATGAATTCTGCTCTGTTATTTTGAGGGCTCTTCGCCCAAACTATATTTCTCTATTATTAGAAAATTTATCGAAAGTGAGAGAGGAATTATTATCAATAAGCGCGCCCCCGTTTCAATATACTATAATAATTTTTCCATATAGTTGAAAGTTCTTTTTTCTCGGTTGAAGCTAAAATAAAATTCAATTATCCAAAATTTAAACCGTAACAAAGTTAAATTGCAATGTAGAAAAAGCTCGAAAAATAAAAATTCTCTATTAGTTCCTCTTCTAAAACAAATAGGCGCGATTGTATTAATCGATAAAGCGAAATTTTTATGCCCCGGGGAATGACGTCGCAACGCCAACCGACTTGAAAATCGATAGTCGAAGCTTAATGACGCCAATGATATTCCACCAACGTACGTAGCACGTTCCACGAAACTTCCTAGTTCAATTTACGCACGAAAAAGACTGCTATATTCTCGAACGAACGAAATCGATATTTCCAAGCGTGAATCACATCAACCAGAGAAACTGTATCTATGCAGAATTTTATTAACTGCAGCCGTGAGTTGAAAGATAGAGAGAAAGAGAAAGAAAGAAAAAGAGAAAGGAAGAGATTGTCCAGAAGTATTTTACCCGTTTTAAATTGTAATTTCCATTCACGTTGCTAGATTGAACAACAGGCTTTTAGTAACAGCTGCCATGGACGCTAGTAAATTGATTAAACGAACGTTTTCTTCACGCATTCCCGTACCTTCATATTCCTGGAGTTTCATCTCGTTATTTTTAATGCGAATACTTACAGCTCGCCAGATTGTCGAATACTTAACCATCGAATAACGATCGTAATTTATTTTTCCACGTAAAAGTGGCTTGGAAAAAATATTCTTTGTCCTCGTTATTGTTGTTTTCTACTATATTACATTCTTAAAGTTTTGAAATTCCACTCAAAACGTACACGAAACTTTTTTCGAAATTAGCAGGTTCTGTTCTTTATGCAATCATATTTCGTCAGTGTTTACGATGTACTTTTGCCAAAATTACGAGACGCTAAGTGGTCTCTCCGCTTTATTATGTATTAATTCATGAAAAATGTGGACACGCGTTATACACAAGCTTTAGATAGCCAGGCCACTGTATATATCCTGTTTAATCCTATCACGGCCGCTATCGCACTTAGCCTCATTTAATGATCCTAAATGTCTTGGGCTTCGATTTACGAGGTGCTAGCTCTGTCTTGTCGCGTATGGATCCGGTCGTCGTAACGGGTCATCATCGGGAATAAATACCATTGTAACGTGATATCCAATCTGGCCAGCTTGTGATTGAAACCGTGTTATAAAAGGGTTTATAGTCAACCGGCTTTTATTAAATTATTTTTCCTTTTCCAGACGCGTCTCGTCAAATTCGTTTGGCCAAACTGTATCTCGCTTCAAGGTTCACGCGTATACGTACACCACGAATAAAAATATAGAGCGATCATAAAATGAGCCAGAGCTGAGATTTACACGTTTCGATTGCACGTTTCCTTGCAGATGTAAGGATTTTGGTAAGTGTTTTTTTAGAATGCGAGCAATATGAATTCGCAAAGAATGATATCACGATGAATTGGAAAAATACTAGAAACATACAAGAATGTTAGGTGTATTTTGAAAAACAGTTGACGAAAAACAGGTGGGAATTTTCGTGAGTCTATCTATTAAATTGTTTTCTAATGAAGAACGAATTTCATTCGAGACAAATTTTTATATTGTCTGTGCGTAACACATTATCGTAAATTGTGACTATACCGATAAGAGTCACTTTCGAAAGCTTTGATTTAGCATTCCGTTGATACACTGTTTGACTGCTGTTCCACACGGTTGAAGGTTCTTCCATCTTCGAATGAGATTTCGCGTCAACCGGGAAAGATAACGGCGTTCGAGCGAATCCCAGCGTGAAATTGTTGGATGATTAAAGTGGCCGGAGATCGGTTTACCGGCTCTCTGTCGAATTAAACGAGACACTTCGAGTTTAAGGGATGATTCAAAGTTTGAACAGTTTCATTACACCTTGTGTTCATCCGTTCTGAATATCTCGAGTGGGTAAAATAGTAGATAAGTGAATTCAATCGACAAAAGTTCAGTTAGTCGGATATTAAATAAAACTTCCTTCCAACAAATAGAGTCCAAGTGAATGAAATCCTGCTTCTACTTCTGCAGTTCTACTTCTGTTCCCAAAATTCTATTTCCAAAAAGTTTATTTATTTAAAAACAGAATAATATTTTCGAGTAATTTCTATATTTCTATATTTCTAAATTATGACACGTCGTTGAACCACTGGCGATGATATAAATTTTTAAAATCTGGGGCAGACTCTTACGTACGGCCTTAATTGTAGTTAGATCAATTAGTGACCTTGCTTAACGCTTTACGACCCTACTGAATTGTATTTCACCTACTACACTTATCGTAAATTGTCTCAAAGCTGAATGACGTCAGATTAATTGGCCCCCAACGACATGTTTTTTTGGAAAAAGGTACATTATTGCCAACGTACACATTGCTAAGGCGATAAAATCGGGAGAGAGAATGTAACGAGTCAACAATGGCTACCTTGGAACGATATCAATTGCGCTCGAGAGGCGATGAATCGTAAATTCGCGTGAACTATCCTTTACAGGCATAAATTTGCTTAAATTCCTTTGCCAAAGAATTGTGTACATGTTCGTGTGTAAACACGAGTTTGCATTGTCTTTCGTGGATCGAGGGACGCCAATAATCAAGTATGCTTTTACTATTATGCAGCTCACAAAAGACCCTTGCCTATAGTGCCTGAAATACTCGAATGTATTCCTTTTTCCACGACATTCGCGAGAATGCGCTCGCCTGGATTTATGTCGGCGCCTACTTGATTAAATTAACCGCATAAAATGCTCGCACATTTCCTTTGAATATCCTTCAATTGTGTTACATCCTTTAGGACATTTTCGTTCCAACCATTATTTTTATTGCCATGAAATTGGTTAAATATCTTAAGGTGAGATTGTCTCGTGTAACAACAACAAGAGTAGTGATTATTATGAATTTTCTTTTTAGTCTAACTATCGGTTACGCGGTAAATACTAGACCTTTTTAAGATATAAATAGATAGTTTTGAAGTACAGATGTAATTTGTTTGCTTTATTTTTAATTTAATGATAATTATTTTTCGGGTCATTATTATTTCCTTCCTCTACGTTAAGGCTGTCTCTATATAGTCGTCTTTGTCCGGATAATCCTCTCTAAATTCCTATAATCTTGGTGCTTTTGCAACACTAAACTCAAAGGAAACATAGCGACACATCTACTATCGATGCCATTAACAACCAAAGTTTCACTCAAGCTCCTCCTACTCATATTTTCTACGATACTGTACCTATTCGCGTAGGAATTTAGTAACGCACAATTGATACTGTTTTCTACGGAATTAAGAAATTTCAAGGTTCTCTTCTCTGATGAAATTTCCACATTGACTTTGTTAAGGATTATGATGGAATGAAACATTTGGTCAAAGCGAAGAGAAGTATCGTTAGCTGGAAACTCTGCTATCGGAAGCGATACCGGTGGAATTATAAGCATCAAAGCCACTCATTACGGTGGAATTATGCAGGCACGATAGAAAAAGGTATTACCACGAAAATCCACGTGTTCGGTTAACGAGGTCACCCAGCACCGCCGTTAACGTTTTTCACACGGCAGAAATGCACTCCTTTATATTCTCTTTCTTTCCGTGAATCGTGAATTTTTATTGATGGCGGTTTTATATAGCGTACATGAAGGTATAAGCAGCGAAAATCTCATTAGATCGCTGTTGGTCCATAGTATCCAAGTCGTTTCAAGTTGCTTGTTAAAGTGCGCGCAAGAATGTCGTCATCTCTTTGTTATCCTCTTATACATATACCGTTAGCTCAGCTTGAAAATAGATAAAAATCCATAATTGTTATAAAACTCCGTAAGTGCAATAATTCAAGTTCCGATAATTCTAATTAAATTTTGCCTATTCTCACCTATTATCGAAAGTGAGAGAGGAATTATTATCAATAAGCGCGCCCCCGTTTCAATATACTATAATAATTTTTCCATATAGTTGAAAGTTCTTTTTTCTCGGTTGAAGCTAAAATAAAATTCAATTATCCAATTATAGTTATGACTTCGAGATGGCATAGCTGTGGAGCCGGAGCCGAAGTCGAAGCCGCGATCGGCGCGAGAACGCGCCTTGTAAATACAATTTACACACGCTTTCCACAGCGTTCGCTGCGTCATCCGACAGTACGAGGAGGAACTGAACGCGTACATCATCGAACCTGGTCTAACAGTTACTTCAAGGAAGATCGAACAACTTATCTAAAAAGAAAAAAGAAAAAGTAATGAAAAACGAGGAATAAAAGATAAAAATGAGTTCGAGGAACGGAGCGAACGCTGACACGAAACACATACGTAAATACAAGAAACACAACACAAATACATTATATTTTTTATATGTCTTAAACGCTATTCCTTAACTACGCATCTTTTTTTATACTTGTATAAAGGCTTTTTTGTAGAAAAAAATAAAAAAAAACGTCGCCACCGTTGAAACAGCCGCCTGTGTTCTATTTCGACGTGTCTTTTCACCAATGACGATTCTCTGGTAGCTTCTCCATCTTTCGCTGTTCCTCTTCCTTGTCCTTAATTTCTCTTTTCCTTATCGATTTGGTCTCTTCCTGAATTACAACCATCAAGTTCTTACTCTAGGTCCCATGCCATTCGTGACCTCTGGGCGTTCGCTCGCAGCTACGTGAATATTCCTCCTCCTTTAAAGACGACCAATTTGTTTTCTTCTCGTTCAACAGACGCCTTTCTCCTTTCACTGTACCGATCAGAACCGACCGCGATGGTTCGTTCGCAGATCGCCTCTGGGCTCACGAGCTTCTCCAGCCTGGACATGACGTAAATTCTCACGAGCGGCGTTTAACAGATGCTCGTAAAGCGGATCGAAGAAGCCTGGACATCGGTCAGGGATTCGAAAGTGGCTTCGCTTCGCTATTCTACTCGCTCCAACGTGAGCGAGACTCTACTACGTGCGCACGTAGTGTACTCTTGATTTTGAATTATTACCGAATAATGTCGTACCTTTGAGAAGCAAATAATAATCAGTTAGAAGATTTCTAACGAACGTCATTAGAATTTTACAGACGATTCGACGAAATAGTATCTTGTGTTGACAGAAATTTTGTCTCGAGGTTTCAATTTTATCTCGGATAATGTATTTTTGAAAAACAAATAATAACCGATCAGAAAATTTCTACTATTAACGTCAATCGAATTTTATAAATCAATTCGACGAGATAGTATTCCGTGTTATCAGAAATTTACAGGAAATTTTTCAACTGTGACTCGACGTACGTAAGTCCGTAGCCAATGGAAACGTTTAGACGCTGAACAACGAGCCGCGATACGCCTCGTGAAATCGCTTACGCGTGTTTAGATTTCGTTGTTTGTGCAATCGGTACACGTAACAGACTTATTGAAGTCAGGCGCTAGAATTTCCTCCATTAGAAGAGCTGATGTGCCTGCCTTATGAAATCCATAATGTTCAATGGGAATGTCTGTCTTTTATGATGATCTTATTGCACTGTTTGAAAGCGGTATGATTAAATCGATAATATGGAAATTCTCACGAAATAGGAAATTCTTGTGGCTTTCGAAACAATTTCGATTTAGGATCGCCAGGAGTTCCGCGGCTCGGGTAATTAGAAATTGAGTAACGTGTGCTAGAATTAAGTAATCAGCCAGCGTCTCGACACAATGCGAGCCTGGTGCAATTAAACACGCCGTAATGAAGAATAAGTCGCGAACGCTATGCTACAGCTAAATTAAATCATCAAGCTGGATATTTCTCCGTATTCCTGCTAACGTCGTTGTGTTTAATCGAGCTGATTTTGCGCAAGAGAGCGTGTAACACATTACAGAAGAAAAATAAATATTTGATGTCGGCGAGATATCGTGGACAATAAAAAAAAAAAATACTATCGAGAGAGCGGAAGGCGTTAATAGTAAAAACGTGGAGGAGATATTGCGTGAAAAGGCTTGGAGCCTTTCATAGGATGTTCTTCGTTGCTCAAACACTACCAAACAACTTCTTTATACACTGTGAAACTATCATCTTCCATATTCATCTGATTGTTCAAAGGAAAAATATGAAATAGCTAAACAACAACAAGTTTGTATTCTGCGAAAAATGGAATAGGCACTGCCGTGTATCAGCGCAGCTAATCGAGCAGCTTCAGCCATTCGCAAGAAAAAATTAAAAAAAGAAGGAAAGAGAGATTCTCTGATGAGGGTCGGTTATGTAACTTGGGCAAGCATTACACGAAAGAGTCCAGGGAATGCAGGTCGTACTTGCAACTGTGGAACTTGCACGAGAGAAAAAAGCGGTGCAATTTTGATGGGCCCATACGTGCTCAGAAATTGTGTAAATGGCAGGGATTCGATTGCACAAACGTGTTTATCACTTCTATGACTATTACGGTGAAGGAGATCAGCCAGAAGTGATCCAGTCGTTATATTGCCTCACGATTTCCGCTCCAATCGACCGCGAAGGCGTCCAAGATTAATGGACACTATAAATTAAATCTAACGGAGGAAATTGAAACAGTTAAACCATTCTATTTATCGTTTTGAATATATGATTAAGCGGACGTAAACAAATGTGCGTTTCAGTGGCGATTTTCCGTGTTTAGTGAATCTATTTTAGACGTGAGACATGTATCTATATTTCAAGGTATAACTCGAGGAAAATAAGTTGATCCTTTAAAGATAGATGTAAGATTTTAAAGTTGGCAATAAGAAGTTAAGAAATTAGGAAATTTGTTGCACGTTGCTGAAATGTGACAAAAATTGAGTTGTTGGTAGCTAATGACAGAATGCAAAGTCAACATGACACTTGTTTATTGATTGCACGGAGATGTGTATGTATATATGTTACTTCCACCCCGAGAAAGGGAAGAAGGGGAGAAAGTTACGAGAAAATCATTGGCTTCCCGCGTGCGTCATCGCGTCGTCTATGAAGATACGAAGACAAACAGACATGAGCATCCTGTCCAACTACTTACACCTCACACCAAGTCGAACATAATTTACAGTACGTTCGTCTGTTGATTTATGATTTAAATTATGAGTGAGAGAGTACATTCGAAGACACTTAACGGAAAGAGACGTCCTGTAGCGGAAGTTCGCCACATCTCTTCACCATGAATTTCCCCGTACTTTCAAGAATAAAATGTAAATGACTAATTGAGAAAATGAAACAAGTTCCGAGCACGTGTCTTGAGTGAATAGAATTTCGAAAAAAAAAATAAAAGTAAAAAGATATTCAATTCTTTGACGATTCTCCTAACGAAATATGAGATTTTCAATTGTTGGCGTCGATAAAAAAAAAATGGAACTAAATTGCAACTTACAGTTACATGTTGATGTCGCATGACAAACTTCCTTTTATAGAGTTGATGTTGCAATATGAATTTCGACGGTTGTTTCAAGTTTATTTGTAGACATTGGCAAAATGAAGTAAGTAGATGCTGTTTAGTGTAGGAAAAAGCAGATGTTTAGAGCAGATGGAACAGGAACTGCTAGATAACGTGGAAAGAAATATTCTAAAAAGTTCGAAATGATGAATGATATTTTAGATAAATATTTAAGTATATATGGAAATATATGTATTTTGATATGATAAAAGGTTTGTTGTGTATTACCGCATTATCGTATGAAGAATTTTTTGTCTTCACTACGATGATTAGAAAAATATGTAAAACGTATCCAACATAATTAAACAATTGGAAGCTTATAAAATAATATAAAAATAAATAAGAATTGATATAGATAGAAACAACATATATAAATACTGCTATCTTTTAAAATACTTGCAGTACAAAAATATGCTGAAACACGATATAATAAAAAATACTTTACTCTTCGATACAAAGGTAAAAATAAAAGAATGTAATTTTGCGTTTATGTACATCACTTTTCACAGCTCATTGTCCTTTTATTTACACCATCAATCGTTTCTTTCACCCAAGCACCAGTTTCACAATTATTGTTACGATATTTAGGAATATCAATGGAACTGCAACAAACAACATATTTCTGTTATATTTAAATTAATTATCAAACGAATTAAAATAATTTGTTTGTAATTACTTCGTGCCACCGTTCGTATGGACCTAATAAGGTTCAAAATTTGTGACTTTACTGTAGGAGGTTCTCCGAAGCCTTGAACATTTTGCCACGACGCCCAACCAACTGTAACAATGTTTAAACAAAAATTATGTAATATATTCCAATATACAAGTAAAAACATATACATATGATTTATATATTTATCATACTACGCGATATATGTAAATACAATAGATAACATAACCTACAAATTCTTCATTTCTATGCAGGGAAAAAGTTCAGTATAAAAGAATAATACAAACAAAAATATGATGATATTGTGTACCTTTTGCAGGAAATCTTTCTTCGTTTAAAACGCAGATCGCATTCAAACACAACATAGTCGCTTCAAAAAGTGTCCAAAGTGTAAACGCCACATTATATCGATATGATGAATGATAACATTGAGAATATCACGCAGCGCCACTAGCGTAGGGAAAGGTAAAACAGCTTCATACGCATCAAACAATCAATTTGTATTGATTAGGAACTGTCCTGCCATCTTCCGTGTTCAGCTGGAAACTAGCAATTAAAAAAGTGGCGTTATGCGGGAAATTTGAATTAAAATTTATTTTTACTATGTCAAAATATATTTAGAGTAATCTCGAGCGATTTAAATATCGCTCGAGATTCCAAAAATAAGATAATCTTGGATTTCGTTTTATCGTTAACGTTTTACAAATGCTTGCAAAAATAGTACTATATGGAAACTAAGAGCCTTAAAACGATATTCGAAAGAATCGGTAGACTTTACAAGTAACTTAACAACGCGATAATACAACGGATGGTTGGGAGTATTATTCTATTTATAATAATTGAACGACAAAGCGCACCTTCTTGGCACTAACGCTTTTGGAACAGGAGTACGAGTGTTTCTAGACGATTCGACGCTCTCTTCTCAATTGAGTTACGTTAACGATTCATGTGTGCCGATTTAGTTATAGAACTTAGAGTTCATTTCATGCTACCCTCGATCGTTCATGACCTCTATCATCATTTTATCACGCGCCGTTCGTGGCACACGTTTATCACGTGTAAGGAAATTCGTGGATTTTAATATTCTGATATCGTTTTGCGTATGCAAAGAAAAGTCGGAATCTTCCATATCGTGATGAAAGTCACGGACGTATTTGACGTGTGCAAATATCTTTCTTGTTTGTAGACGATAAGTATTCAGCAAAAGCTATGCTAACTCACAGCCTCGAACAAGTGTTGTATTACTGCAAAAAATTGCAACACAGACTAAACTCGCGTCGGCGGAAAGTATGCGTGAATCACGTGTACCAAATGTCACGTTTATGCAACTGTAGAAAATATTGCATTATGCTAGGTTTAAAAAAAGTTTGAGACAAAACTATCATTAATTTCAGGAAAAATTTCCAACCTGTACAATGCACGTTTTATTTGGCAACAAGACAATATAGGAAAATTGTTCCAAAGCCAATGTTTCCTCGACTAATTTAGATCTTCCACGAATTCATTCAAATCATTCATCATCCCCTAACAGATAATAATATTTTTCATATACAACGATAACGACTGCCTTAATTTTAGCTATCTATATAAATCACAAGATACTCTGATTCATTTCTCCAATAATTACGCAAATCGTATGATTACAGATCTTCTGTCACATAAAAATGTGTACTTTTCAATAAACTAGACGCAGCAATAAACATACATTATAATCAAACTTATAGAATCAATTCTAAGAAATCGTATGATTCAAATCCACATCAGTGTGCGAACTATTTCCATAATTTATGCCGTATTAGACTGTACCTGCTGCAATTTCACAGGGTAATAACGCGTTACCATTCACCGACTGAATTAAATGACGCTGAATGTGAAGTACACGAGTCTGACCGCTCATGTTCGCTAAATATCATCGGAGAAATAGAAGAAACAAACGTGGACTTTGGTCGGTTAACGAACGAAGAAAAATGAGAAGGTCGATTTGTGAACGTTAGATACCGATCAAAGCAAATATTATTTCAATCGTCGCATAATTGCAAAAGAAATGATATTCAAAGCTTGCATCTTTTCATCCAAGTAGATTGTAAATAATTATCATTTGTTATTGCAATCCTGTTTTCAGTCCGAATCATGTATTATCTAATCTATTGCCTGCAATAAATAATACTTGGGTGACGTCGAAACTGTTACCCAGGAAGCAAGAGTAAAATGCTTAAGCCGTGCAATTATGAATTACGTGATACGTTACGGTAACAATTAATGAGGCATAAGGTCCAATGATGGAACGAGAGGAAAGAATGATTCTGGTATCAGTTCGTGTGAACTGAAGGCGTGTACAATTGTACACTTAAGAACGAAATTCTATGTTGTCATCGTTTCAAGAATTAATACGTTAATGGTCCAAATTAGACTAGTTTTTATAATACAATGTCTAAGTAATGTCTATAATAATGTCTAAGTAAAGCGATTATAGTTAATCGACCAAAATAAACGTAAAGAGCACTATAACGGTGATTCGAATTTGGTGGAACGTAGCTCGCGTCTGTCGAAATTATAGTTGAGACATTGTACGATGTTATATAATAAAGATTCTACCAGATTCCTCCATGACCGCTGTTGATATTTTCACGCAGATTTGTAAAATATTATGTAAAAAGTCGCATTGTCTAAGGTTGCAGTGGCCCAGTAAATATCAACGTTTTGTCCTCAAACGTAAATACATTCGACGTGTCCCCAATATGATTGCTGTATACTAGTAGTGGGGTAAGCGAATCGTTGATTGGCCAGTTTCAACAGAGGGAGCCTACCAGGTCCGTCTCGATGTTGCTAAAAGCTGCAGCAAATGGGGGAATATCAGTCGCTAGTACCTCCTCGATCTTACTAGAGACGACCGTTTTCACTTCACAATTTTACTTCGTTTTCACTTTGACTTTTAAACACTTTCGTATAACTTCAGTTACAGAACGTTAGGCGGATTTGCACGCAACATACAGTGAACAAAACATCAACAAACGCAGAGATTAGAATCGGACAATAGAGAGTCGACAGTTATATTCGAAGGTCTTTGGTGGATAAAATTAATCTGGTAAACCGGTTGTACGAGAACTGATTCTGCAGAGGCAACTCCACAGATTGTCCGTGTGAAACCACGTTGTCGTGGGCGGTAAAGGGAGAGAAAAGGAGCTAAAAAGGGTAAGGAATACCTTACATATAAATATACATAACCAAAGCAGAGTTGAAGTGGCGGCGAGAAGGGAACACCAGTGTGCTGGAAAACGGTGAGGCAGCACCGTGACTATGTAAACTACTAGCATATACTTGTGGCAGCGCGTGCGCAGAGTCGGACAACGTCTGTATCGACAATATTTATAAAGGTACATCGTAACGTGATAGATAGATCGTCGACGATCAAACAATCGAGGGTAAAAGAAGATTTAACCAAAGAAGAGGACAAAATCGGAGAACTGGGCTTTTCTTCGAGCATAGGCAAAGAAGCACGCAAACTGGCTCCAGAGGTGAGGATCAAGCAAATTGGAATGAGGGAGGACCTGTTGTCCATAATACGGCACACAAGTAGCGATCATTTTTCGGAAGAACTCTAGCCGAAGATTGAGCAGCAAAACGGGTAAAAAGGAGACTAGCAATAGACCACTGTTTCCGAGTATTTTATACAAATAGAGGGCTCTTGTTTGCTGGATATTTCAAGCAAAAGCGTTACCAGGATCACTTTCATTCTCTTCCTGTAATTATCGACTTCTCGACTGGTCTACCTATTGACTTGTGTTTTCCCGAAGGGAAACCAAAGACCCCAATTTGAATAGTTCATCGTCGGGTTATGCCCTGGGTTGCCGCCTGTCTCGACCTGTTGGCGGCACCGATTCTGGGTTACTGTCTGGCCGTGAGGAAACTTGCACTGCAAGCCGGCTTTTTCCAAGAAGAAACGAACAAATCGATCGTAACACAAGCGGTGAACGCTATCAATACGTCGACTATACAAAAGGAGACTGCGCCGTGCGCTGATACGATGGCACCAAGCGTCGAAGAACAGCGCCAAGGTAAATCGATTAAATGGAACACTAGTAATATGAGTTTCATCTAATTGATATTATTTACTCGTACAATCACACCATGTTCGATATATTCGATAGGTAACGATGTTATTGAATAGCAATTCAATCGGTAATCAGGTTGCGAAACATTCGATGGGAAACGTTATTTATTTCTTATCTATCGAAAACGAAAGCATCGGATTACTCTGCGTTATGCAATGCAACAGTCATCATAAAAAATTGCATGGAAATGCAATATGCAAACGAAATTAAAAAATGCCACCTGCGGAAATACCGGATGAAATAATGGCTTTTTTCATCGTTTGTTTTTCTCATTGAAACGCATTACGCTTTTTCGCTCGTTCTCTTTGAATTTCTCGTTTCGTGTCAGCTAGATCTTTAGCTATTACACCGAAATTCCCACGAAACCAGGCCACGGTTTCACGAATCTGTGATCTCCACTTGTAATAGGAGTGGTGACTATAAATAAAACACGATTTAAATAGATATCCGTGTCGTATGTTCGAAACGCGTGCGACGAATGAAAATTCAGCATGTAACAAATAACTTAAAATTGATAAACTTGTTGTTTTCATTGAACTCGCATGGAAAATGAAAACAATAAACAAAGAAAGATTCACAGTATAAAAACGAGGAATCTGTACATAGATTTGCACTTGTCGCGCTATCTGAGAGATAAATTTATCGCGAGAGGTAAGTTTACGGCGTCTAATAACGGAGGTCTGTCGCCTAAAAAGTTAGTATGCATTGATAAAAAATATTTTGTCCTTTTCCATTTATCATCAGTTCAGTCGGACCAATTAGCGTGCACCTTTCAAAGAGGCGTTTCTGTCGCCTAAGGTTGTCCCCGGTTTTCTTTTAACGACGATAAATTGCGTGTCAATGAAAAACGCGACGGGTACAGTCACACAGTTCGTAAAGGCAGAAAAGATCCCGAAGGTCAGCAGGAGTCAGAGATGTAAACGAGAAAATTATGGTAACGACATGGATTATCATGATCCCTGCAATTATTGTAATCTCGTCGCAGGGGAAAATCGTTTCTTAACCTCTTGCGTTGCTACTATTTTTTATAACTATACATAATTAGCTATACGCGATTAAAAGATTCAATTATGGGAACTTTGCATTGCGTTCTTTTTGTATTCCTTTCATTTACAATTAAAGTCTCTGTATTCACAAGTGTGTCTGGATATAAGAAGATAAGGGGTTAATCAATACTGGAGAAGATATTGCGTGGTTCCATGTTTCTTCTAAACGTGGCCTCGAGCACAAAAGCTGTTATTCGTGAATGAATGGAGATTATTCAGTACCAGTCACCGAAGGACATCGAAATATCGTTTAACAAATTCATCTTATTGCTATTCGTAGTAACATAAATTAAGCACAACAAAATTATCGATGAGATAAATTAAACCTTCAGGTATCCTCGATCTTTGAATATTAATATGTGTCCGATATTTTTAAATCTGCAATCGGCATCGTACCACATAGAAACTTCACTGATATATTCTAAGACGCGCTATTAATTTCGTTATTTAATTGAACTTAAACATAGAATTATTTGAGACAACGATGTCTTTTGACAACGTGGATATTGCTGGTAAGAATTCGTTACACGTTCCAATGTTTACCTCGCGATAAACCGTGAAAGAATTTAATGAGACAGAGGAAGAGGGAGTGAGAGAGGGAGGGGAGAAACGAAAGGTAAAATTTCTTCAAGGATATCCCATGAGAGATATTATCTTAGCTCGTGAAACGGGAATGTGCACATTGCACATCGTACAAGTTGTAC
Source organism: Bombus affinis (assembly GCF_024516045.1). Lineage (NCBI taxonomy): Eukaryota > Metazoa > Arthropoda > Insecta > Hymenoptera > Apidae > Bombus > Bombus affinis. The sequence continues at coordinate 59,104 of NW_026109216.1, forward strand.
GCCAATAAGACTAAAAACTCCACGATCGAGGGTGTGTCCCTTGTGTTTCTTTGAACTGCTACTTTCATGATCAGCCGTGCATGTAGTCGTTACACGTGCATTATCATCAACACGCGCCAATTATTTATATTGTCCTTGTAGATACGCACAGCTTATAAATATACAGTGGGAAAAAAGTAGCTGTTGTCAGCTGTGAGAGAGTTGTATCTTATATCGTAATACGTTTTATACTCAGTTGACGCAAATGCTCCTTATCTCAGAGCACGGTGGTTTCTTATCAAAAGTTTCGTTTCTTTTTTCTATATCTCAGTAACTAAACGATCGTACCAGGTCCCACGAGTATCTCATCTTATCAAACTCAAGTGCTTTCGAATTTTATAAAGCTTCAATAATTTAAGCTCCTCTCTATCGTAAAATTCTGACAAGAGTTTTCGAGTACGATGAGTTCCAGAAATTGTCTTGTTTTATCTAGTTCAAGTAGCTGTCAGTTCAATTTTTCTTTTTCCTTTTTCTTTTTTTTTTTTTTTTTTTAACGAAATTCTGTGGCAAATTTGGTGAAATGCGATGTAGTGGTAGCTGCCGTTACAGCGCATGTTCCGATGCAACAAAATGGTTTTCTCCACAAGACCGATTATTGATTTTCTGCCGCTGAGCTTGTTCTTATCCTGCGCATGACAGCATATGGAAATGACCGTGATGAATCTTCGCGAAGACGTAACGCAATTTTCATAATTAATTACTGTATTCTGACGTTACAAATTTCATTGCCATTTGTTCATAGATAAATAAATATTATCGACACGATATTCCATGGAATAATTTAGTATTCACGCATACGTTGGTAGCCGTAGCGTGGCGAGAGTACATGCGTTGTTACAATTCAACGCTTGAATAATAAATCGAGTGACGACACGTTTCAGGTCAACGTACCAACTGTTAAAGCTGGTTTCATGGGGATTCTCGATAGGTGATAGTACATCGTTCGGTATACGCGAATGATCGGTATTGATCGTGTATCGCGTGCAACAGCTTGGTAAATACGACACTCGAAGCTGCACTTTGAATTATAAAACAATATACATACATCGGTATATCATCCGATTGTTTGAGTTGAAAAACTTCCGTTTTCAATACGTTTTATTTTTCAAAGCGAAACGTGCGATTCGTTTGTATAATCTATAAACGTGCATCGAAGCTCTTTTATCCACGGATCAAGGGGTCTAATTCGTAATTATTTTGTTGACACGCGTTAAGTCGAGAAAAACAGACACGCAAATAAAAATGAAGACAGATATAGCGAATGACGAAATCGTTCCGTGGCGTACGTGCTTTTGCTTATGGTAAAAAATCTACTCAGAGATTCGTTAAATTAGTCCAAATGTAATGACCTTTATCGCTTTTCGAGCTTCGATTATTAGGCACAAGGACATGCCGATTCGAAACAACACGCGATAACGCATATTTCTATCGCCATGTCGAATTTCGTGAACTCAGATAATTCGATAATTCTTACTCCATTTCAATTTTTTATATTGTAAACAGCGAGTTAATTATAACGTTACAGACAGGTCGTCGTACGTATTTTCGTACTTGAACTTTAATCCTGTTTTGAACTTTCATTCTATACACCGCAATATATTGCGTACGATTACATATCGATTACGAACGACTACACGATATATTACATAAATTATCGCATGACATATAGAGTTTTGGAAAATATAGCAATCAAATACGTAGATCGCGGATATTTATACGGTTCTGAGAAATATAGAAAAATCCAAATAATTACACAATCATATAAAACATATATAAAAATATGAAGGTGTTTGAAAAGTTCGCAACATTTCCGAGAATTGATAAGCTCTGTAATCGATTGCGATAAAATTTGAAGGGGTTAATTTATACCTTTTATAGAGATTTCATAAATTTAATTTATATGAAGCAGTATTGTATTTTATATTCGATAGAATGTCAATTCTACGAAAATACATTTTATTTGAATTTCGCTACGAACTTTTCAAATATATGAGCTATAAAATTGCTACATTTAGCGAGTGAAACAAATATTTCTCACAAATATTTCGCATGAATATCCGTATTCCAAAAATGAGAATAGAATAAGTCAGAATGTCGAACAAACAAAAAACAAAGTTTGTTGTTGAGATTAATACCGCGAAAGAAGCGGCAGTCGCAAAAGTGTAGCCAAAAGCTCTCGAGCATGAGGAGAGAATTCTAAATATAAAGTTCACCAACGCTCGGTTTTTAACGTGGAACCCAACAGGAAGGCATCAGTACTCGGTTGAAATTCGCACTCTGAAGTTCGCGAGTTCGTCTAGCCGGTTGTGTCATTGAAACGCATTCTTTATTATTGATTCGTCATTAGTTGATTGTCGAACAGTGTTGTTAACGGTACATTGTAAAGAACATGTGTGTGATCGGTAAGGATTATTCTTCCATCGATCAATAGTGAAAACGATTTTAATCTAAATGTACGGGTAAAAAGCAGAATGCTCATGCAAATGTTGCACGCAATATAATGCTCGCGTATATCTTTTATTTTCACTTTTACGTTCATTGTTTCGTAGAAACCTAAATATTTCATTCGACGAAAACAAAATAAAAATTTAAAACATCTTGTTCATAGCGCGCGAGAAAGAGTTCTTTTGTGAATCGAAGATGCGTCGGAGGGAAACGATAATTTTCTCACTAATTTCATTCTTACTATTATACGATCACATTGTTCGATTTTCTATCGAATTACGTCACATACGTTCACATTGTTAACGATCATTCGACTGTTGGCTGGCTTAACAAACTAGCTTGGCACCGGGTCAGATCTATCATAGTCGTTTGGGTGCATCTTTTAAAATTGGTCGTTATTATTATATTATTATACACATAAAAATAACCGGATGCTACAATGAAATGCCTTAGAAAATATCTGACTTCTATCGTAATCGCGTATTGGCGTTGGTAAATTTGTTCACGATCTGTACATTTATACTCGCGTCTTTGTTGCACAATCCTTTGTCTCCTTGATATTTATCAATGGCCATACGTCTACTCATCAAGCAAGTGAAAATGCAATTAATTACACGAGTATCATAGATTCTGTTGCTTTCAGAACCCAAGGATAAAATCACAATAAGGACGTCGGGGATAATGAAGTCTCCCCGAAAATTCTCAGGGGTTGTAATCGCGATGTGCGGTTTACCAGGTCGTGGAAAAAGCCAAGTGGCACAATGCCTTTCGCGCAGACTCAACTGGAACGGCGATTCCACTAAAGGTTGGGAATTCTGTTTTGTTTACTGCCAATTGCTACACTTAAAAACGAAACCTGTTCATTAAATCATATTAGTCATCTTAAATAAGCGGTTTCGTAGTATTATTTCCATTCGACCAACAATTATCTGTGTCTCTTCTTTTTTTTTCCTTTTTTACTTCCTATTTTGTGGTTGTATTATGTGTACAAGTCACGTGTCTGATCATTAATTCGTTAGTTTTTCATTTTTCCCGTTTTTGTTTTCAACACGGTCGTTAAGAGGATTTATTACATACGCTAAATAGACTTGTTACGTAAATCAACATTTGTGGCGCTTTGAACAAATTTTAATTTCTATTTTGTAATATATTACATTGTGCTCTTCCTAATTTTTACAACCTTATAAAATACTACAAATAGATATATTCTCTACATACGCATATACGTATACCAGATGGGGACTATATAACATGGTGGAAAAAAAAAACATTATTTCATATTGTTCCTTTGTGAAATGCTAAATAATTGTTCTATGTTATTACGTCCCGGGACCTATTTATATTTCATGTATAAATAAAACTATTCTTATATATTTTATACTGCATTAATTTCGTCATACCATTATAGTAACGATGGTAATAATAAAAAATTTATAATTACAATACGAAGTTGATGTGTACTTATTAACCGTGTACTATAACGAAACTTAAATCATACCATGATTTGAATATTATATCGCAGGTCTACTTTATTAAAGTTTATGTTTAAAATTAGCCATTGTTCCCTGACTTTGCATAAGCTAGGTTTTAATGCTTTGGGGACCTCGATGTACGAACCATTCTATGACTTAGGCAAAAGTCTATATACTTTAGTATATAGTACATAGATAGCGTATATACCTTCTACATCTCTAAATCAATGCTTTTGCGTAGGAATTTGCATGGCGCGATCAAGATAAGCTGCGCTATCGTTATCCATGGGGAGAAAGCTACATCGACGCCATGCACCGCGTGGAACCGGTTATTGCTGAATTACAGAGATCCAACAACATCTTGGTCGTGTCTCATCAAGCTATTCTGCGCTGCATCATTGGCGTTTTCACAGATAAAAAACCGGGAGAGGTGCCTTACGCTGAGGTGCCACTGCATACCATCATCCGAGTCAGCAGCCAGGGTTGCAATTACAAGGTGGACTTCTGCAAGTTACCCATCGAGTGCATAAACACGACTCGCGTGAAGCCGAATAATTGTAGCGCGGACAGAACCGCGGACGATGCTCTGCTCACAGTCCCAGCACATTTCGACATACCGGATCCTTGGCGAAATCTTGGCAGCGGACCCATTCTCGTACAACAACACTGAGAAACCGCTCGGAGATCCAGGATCATGTCGAAAATTCGATGTCTGTTTGTTTGTAAGCCCTGGAGCTTTCAGCAGTGATGTCTTCTTGGAATATTTTTGCTTTTGAATTCAGGCAGGGGATGAAGATTTGAAATATCATGCAAGTATGGATTGAATATATTATTAGTACATATATATGTATAAGTAGATCGCTTTAAGGTATCTTTAAGAAATACAGATTCGATGAGACGGAAGATGATGATATCGGAGTCAATTCTAGATAAATAGATTGGATAGATCGCGTGAAAGAAACGACACGTAAAATCAAATAATCGTTATCGAGACTGGATATTTATTTCTGAAATTTTCATTTTCTCATGAATCCCGAGAAACTTAGGTCGTTTCAACTTTGACTTGTTTATCGTCGAGTTCCGTTACCTTCGCGGGATGTACTCCGATTGTCATGTTTTTCCTCGTTGATTCTGTTCCCATTGGCAATAATTTAGTATCCTACTGCTGGAGCCCTCTATACGTTATGTTTAAGCAGTTTAATTTTAATAATCATATACAAGTCAAATGTTACATTAAGTCTAATATGTCGCAGATGACTATCGCAAGAAATATTTTAATTGTACATCGTAAAATTCAGAAAGACAGGCAATCTTTTAAATTGTAAGAATGCGAAACATGTCTTTCGTATTAAATTCTATTTCAAAATATTGATATAATATATACAACGAACACACGAAAGACAGTTTTTTTAGTATTGTACTATTTATAGGTGATAGAATTTTAGATTTATGTATTTTCGTTTGCCTAGTTCCTAGCACAACGATTGTAAGCCTCGAGATTTGGACGATATTAGGATTTTTATTACTGTAAAGTACAATTGAAAGATACTATATCGTAGCGTTATATAAAGTTTGACTATAAAACGGACCTGATATCATTGTTAACAAGGAAATAACGAATATTGTATTTTTCGAGTGTGTATGAGTGTTCGAACGATAGATGTATATTTCTAGGCACAAAATTAGCGGTATACTGTGCTACGGTCTCATTAAGAAATGTCAAACATTCGAGCAAAGTATTTTTCTCTACGAAGGAAAGCGCGAGAAATAATCAACAGAGGCGATTAAGAAAGAAAAAAAATCGATATCGAATGGTGCCTTCTTCTGTCGATATACTGTTACGTTTCACTTAGAGTTATATTCTATCTCGTGGACCGCATAAATATGCATAATATTTTATTAGGCATCACGTGGAAATCTCCGAGCAATCCATTTATCCAGAACAAGCTCGAGGATTCGCAAAATGTGAATAGAATAAAAAATAAATAAGCCTTACGGAACTAATTTATTCTGAGATGAACTAAGTATGGCAGGGGGCAAATTAATTTTCTATACAAGTATACAAATGGCATAAGTTATCTAGTCCATTCATTGCTGAACATTCTGGCGTTCTTTCTTTTCTCTTTTGCTATGCGGGAATCGACATAAAAAATTATACAGCGTTCTAAATGTTAAGTCGTATTAATACCTTTTAAACTCCTTTGTTTGTTTGTTTCTTAATTGTATATTGTATTTTCGAGCTATCGCGGGGAGACGCGGTCGTTAGAATACGCGTCAACGGGAATCGTAAATTCCCGTTACGATTAGAATAATCAACACCACGAATAGTTCGATCCCCGTATTTCGGTTAGGACAATCGGGGTAGTTGTTGCGGTATAACACTGGGAGTCACAGAGTTATAATAATGTATATTTCCAACACTTTATACAATCACACAAAGTAGTAACGCCGTTGATTAAGATACAGATAACGAAAAGAAGGATTATTCTTAGATGAGAGAAGAAGAGCTATAGGAGCTCTAGGCTCTTGAGAGCTGTAGGAGCTGTCGGACTTCTGGATACTGTGAGAGCGGTAGGAGACTCTAGGCCGTGTAGGCCTAACATAACTTCCGCAATTAACATTCAATGACTCGTGTATATGACTAGAATGATTCAATAGAAACAGGTACAGCTTTGAATAAGTTTGACTAGATAAAAAGTGATTATCAAGTAAACTGCGAACATGCATTTGTGAGAAATTTATGAACGTACGTAATATGCAAAAATATATAAAGTACGCAAAATAGAGTAGTCGTTAGAATATTTAGTAAAGCAAGTTTCTGCTTAGGTTGCATTCCTTCAGCAGTATCCATAAAAATATGAATTTGAATAAATATTCGCAGTTTACTATTCAAGACCCTGATGGAAGCTTAGACAAAGTCTTAACCACAAATCTTAAAAAATCAGCAAAAGTACAAATATTTCATAAAGTTTCACCATTGTTTCAATGTGAAACGACGAGATTCAATAAAATCCCGTCAGTATCCATTTTAAATGCCCGACCTCATCAATTTGGCAGTATAATCTCTTTGTTTACTCGCCAAATGGAGGTCCAAGCTTCTCAGCATTCTGTCTTGAATCTCTGAGGCACGAAAACTGTTACATATCGATTCCGGTTTGTAAACCAATTTTAAAGAATTATTATTTTCTATGATAGTAACAAAAAATCAAAATCAGTAAAAATATCGATTTCTACGTCCATTATGTTTTGATTCTATACTTTGTACGGTTCTGCCTTCTTTACATTACAAAAACAATATTTAAAAAATTGTTTGCTAATATCATAACTACATCACAAGATATTTGTTTGTTTCATTATTGTAGTATCGGAAAAAAGGACAGGATTAGGATAATTTAGATTTGTAAAATTCTCCTAATACTATTTATTTAAGATAAATAAAAATAACAGAGATTAATTGGACAGAGAACGATAAATGTTCAACTTGAACTAAAACACAAAAGTCTTATTCCACTCAAATCACTCTCGCGTCTCTTTGTCTTTTCTCGTCCCATCGAACACGTGTTCCGAAACCCCCGTGGCCAGAGTCACGCAGGCTCTTTCCACAAAACTATCCACTTGAAAGGACCGTCGACACATTGATGTACTCGACGGCGCCGCGGCTCTCGCCACTTTGTATACGGTTCGGCCGATATCTTAGGCCTTTTGCCCACGATACTACAATATTTTTAAACGGACATATCGTAAAACTTGCTGACAAGGGCTAGTTGTCATGTCAAATCTTTGTCTGTTCATCGCATAAGATAATGGAAAAGAGAGAGGAAGAAAAAAAAATAGAAAGAAAATGGAAGAAAATGGGCTGAAGCGAAGGCAACGGCAGGAAAAGAAGGCAGCTAAGGGAAAAAAAGAAAAGCGAAGCTAAGAGTAGAGAAGGAGAGGAAGAAAAACAAAAGACGAAAATGGAGAGAAACAAGAAAACAAACGAAGCGAGAGAGTAGAAAATGGATCACAGAGAAGAAAATGACGGAAGAGAAAAATAAGAACGCGATAGAGAAAATCTTCTGTATATTCCAGAATTTAAGAAGTAATACTGTAATGCCTAATCTACATTTAACTGTTTATCTCAGATTTTTTATTGTCTTACTAAAAAATATTCTAATCTAGGTTTCTAATAATTAAATTTTAACTAATTAGGCCAAGTACCAAGTTAGTTGTCCCAGTTTAATACGTATCTTTCGTTCTCTGTGATCAACAGGTTGGAAAAATGGTGATCTCCATTGTCCTTATCTTCTTCATCTGCTTCCTGCCGTATCATATCTTTATGATTTGGTTTCACTTTTTCGCATCAACGCTAAATGACTACAATAAATATTGGCATATCTTCAGGATTATTGGTTTTGTCATGACCTTCATCAACAGCTGTATCAACCCCACCGCTCTATATTTTGTCAGCACAACATTTCGCGAGAGGTGAGAGTTACGTCGCGTGAAGAGGTCCACGCGACGTCTTCTATTGTCTGACCGTAAAGGCTCAAGCGTCGTTAGAGAAATCCTCAATAAACCTAAGGCCCATCATAAACCGAGTCTCATTAGCTTGCAGGAACCTTGAATCCTGCAAGTATTTTGGGTTTATATCTGGTACTTAAACAAGTCATTAGGTCTATTGAGCGTGCTTAAAGATTGCGCAGAAAGCTGGTATTTATAACGGGAAAAACTGATAATTATATGATAGAGAAAACCAGGCATTTTATAGAATAGAAATGTCTGGATTTTTCCACGAGTCATGCCGATGGGGTGCTTACATCTCCCATCTTCAAGAGTTAACGTCTTAGCCAATGGGTAGCGCGGATACTTGTCCTCACCTTTCCTAACTAAAAATGTAAGCAACGAATCCGCGTTCTTCGTTCAAAAGGCACACCCATACCGAGCTTTCCTCCGTAATCACATCAGAACGAACTTCAGAGTTTTCCATCATCTCTCGCGGTGCCCACAAGTCTGACAGCTCCTATAGCTCTCACTCTCTCATCTAAGGAATAATCCTTCTCTTCGTTATCTGTATCTTAACCAACGGCGTTACTACTTTGTCTGATTGTATAAAGTGTTGGAAAAATCTAAAATTAGCCGATCCAACATTTCACATACCAAGCCCGATCGAAGTAGTATTAAGCTCGGGACCAACTTTAACATCATTATGTGTCGGGCAGATTAAAATACCACAATCCATCGATACTGAGTTATGTTTGCAAAAAACTCGCTTCGGTTAGGTTATCGGGGGAGCCCACCCGCGCAATCGGGCACACATTCGTTTCACACTACCACACGCGATCTGACGACAACCACGTTTCCATCGTCAGCATCGCAACCATCTGATTCAACGTCACAAAACGTCTTGAATCAGTCCATCG
>NW_026109217.1:0-68379 GCF_024516045.1 Bombus affinis
ACGTAATGGTATAAACGTTTTACGTCATATAGTGGTGCAATATAACGTTATAAGTCATATAGTGATGCAATATAACGTTATAAATTATAACGTAATAGTATAAACGTTTTACGTCATATAGTGGTGCAATATAACGTTATAAGTCATATAGTGATGCAATATAACGTTATAAGGGATATAGTGATGCAACAAAGCGTTATAAGTGATGTAGTGATGCAACATAACGTTATAAGTTATAACGTAATAGTATAAACGTTAAACGTCATATAGTGGTGCAATATGTCGTTATACCTTATAACGTAATAGTATATAAGGTTATACTTCATATAGTGATGCAATATTTCGTTATACCTTGTATCGTAATAGTATATAAGGTTATACTTCATATAGTGATGCAATATGTCGTCATACGTTGTAACGTAATACTCCATATCGTTATACGTCATATAGTAATGCAATATAATGTTAGACGTTATAACAGTATATGACGTTATACGTCATATAGTGATGCAGTACAACGTTATAGGTTATAACGTAATAGTATATGACGTTATACGTCACACAGTGGTGCAATATAACGTTATAAGTGATATAGTGATACAATGTAACGTTATGCGTTATAACGTAATAGTACATAACGTTATACGTCATATAGTGATGCAGTACAACGTTATAGGTTATAACGTAATAGTATATGACGTTATACGTCATATAGTGGTGCAATATATCGTTATACCTTATAACGAAATAGTATATAAGGTTATACTTCATATAGCGATGCAATATATCGTTATACCTTATAACGTAATAGTATATAACGCTATACGTCATATAGTGACGCAGTATAACGTTATAGGTTGTAACGTAATATTCCATAACGTTATACGTCATATAGTAATGTAATATAACGTTATACGTTAAAACGTAATACTCCACATGGTTATACGTCATATAATAATGCAATATGTCGTTATACGTTGCAACGTAATGATCCATAACGTTATGCGTCATATATTAATGCAATATAACGTTATACGTTATAACGTAACAGTATATGACGCTATTCGTCATATAGTGATGCAATGTGTAGACATACGTTATGGCGTAATACCTTATAGCGTTATACGTTGTAATGTAATAGTATATGACGTTATATGTCCTTTAGTGGTGCAATATAACGTTAGAAGTGATATAGTGATGCAGTACATCGTTATAGGTTATAACGTAATAGTATATAACGTTATACGTCACATAGTGATTCAGTACATCGTTATAGGTTATAACGTAATAGTATATGACGTTATACATCATATAGTAATGCAATATATCGTTATACCTTATAACGTAATAGTATATAAGCTTATACTTCATATAGTGATGCAACATATCGTTATACCTTATAACGTAAGAGTATATAAGGTTATACTTCATATAGTGATGCAATATATCGTTATACCTTATAACGTAATAGTATATAACGTTATACGTCATATAGTGACGCAGTATAACGTTATAGGTTGTACCGTAATACTCCATAACGTTATACTTCATATAGTAATGCAATATAACGTTATAAGTTATACCGTAATAGTAGAAACGTTATACGTCATATAGTGGTGCAATATAACGTTATAAGTCATATAGTGATGCAATATAACGTTATAAATTATAACGTAATAGTATAAACGTTTTACGTCATATAGTGGTGCAATATAACGTTATAAGTCATATAGTGATGCAATATAACGTTATAAGGGATATAGTGATGCAACAAAGCGTTATAAGTGATGTAGTGATGCAACATAACGTTATAAGTTATAACGTAATAGTATAAACGTTAAACGTCATATAGTGGTGCAATATGTCGTTATACCTTATAACGTAATAGTATATAAGGTTATACTTCATATAGTGATGCAATATTTCGTTATACCTTGTATCGTAATAGTATATAAGGTTATACTTCATATAGTGATGCATTATGTCGTCATACGTTGTAACGTAATACTCCATATCGTTATACGTCATATAGTAATGCAATATAATGTTAGACGTTATAACAGTATATGACGTTATACGTCATATAGTGATGCAGTACAACGTTATAGGTTATAACGTAATAGTATATGACGTTATACGTCACACAGTGGTGCAATATAACGTTATAAGTGATATAGTGATACAATGTAACGTTATGCGTTATAACGTAATAGTACATAACGTTATACGTCATATAGTGATGCAGTACAACGTTATAGGTTATAACGTAATAGTATATGACGTTATACGTCATATAGTGGTGCAATATATCGTTATACCTTATAACGAAATAGTATATAAGGTTATACTTCATATAGCGATGCAATATATCGTTATACCTTATAACGTAATAGTATATAACGCTATACGTCATATAGTGACGCAGTATAACGTTATAGGTTGTAACGTAATATTCCATAACGTTATACGTCATATAGTAATGTAATATAACGTTATACGTTAAAACGTAATACTCCACATGGTTATACGTCATATAATAATGCAATATGTCGTTATACGTTGCAACGTAATGATCCATAACGTTATGCGTCATATATTAATGCAATATAACGTTATACGTTATAACGTAACAGTATATGACGCTATTCGTCATATAGTGATGCAATGTGTAGACATACGTTATGGCGTAATACCTTATAGCGTTATACGTTGTAATGTAATAGTATATGACGTTATATGTCCTTTAGTGGTGCAATATAACGTTAGAAGTGATATAGTGATGCAGTACATCGTTATAGGTTATAACGTAATAGTATATAACGTTATACGTCACATAGTGATTCAGTACATCGTTATAGGTTATAACGTAATAGTATATGACGTTATACATCATATAGTAATGCAATATATCGTTATACCTTATAACGTAATAGTATATAAGCTTATACTTCATATAGTGATGCAACATATCGTTATACCTTATAACGTAAGAGTATATAAGGTTATACTTCATATAGTGATGCAATATATCGTTATACCTTATAACGTAATAGTATATAACGTTATACGTCATATAGTGACGCAGTATAACGTTATAGGTTGTACCGTAATACTCCATAACGTTATACTTCATATAGTAATGCAATATAACGTTATAAGTTATACCGTAATAGTAGAAACGTTATACGTCATATAGTGGTGCAATATAACGTTATAACTCATATAATGATGCAGTACATCGTTATAGGTTATAACGTAATAGTATATGACGTTATACGTCATATAGTTGTGCAATATAACGTTATAAGTTATAACGTAATAGTATAAACGTTATACGTCATATAGTGGTGCAATATAGCGTTATAAGTCATATAATGATGCAGTACACCGTTATAGGTTATAACGTTATAGTATATAACGTTATACGTCATATAGTGATGCAGTACATCGTTATAGGTTATAACGTAATAGTATATGACGTTATACGTCATATAGTTGTGCAATATAACGTTATAAGTTATAACGTAATAGTATAAACGTTATACGTCATATAGTGGTGCAATATAACGTTATAAGTCATATAGTGATGCAGTACATCGTTATAGGTTATAACGTAATAGTATATAACGTAATACGTCATATAGTGATGCAGTACAACGTTATAGGTTATAACTTAATGGTATATGACGTTAAAAGACATATAGTGATGCAATATAACGTTATACCTTATAACGTAATAGTATATAACGTTATACGTCATATAGTTACGCAGTATAAAGTTATATGTTGTACCGTAATACTCCATAACTTTATACGTCATATAGTAATGCAATATAACGTTATAAGTTATAAGGTAAGAGTACGAACGTTATACGTCATATAGTGATGAAGTATAACGTTATAGATTATAACGCAATAGTATATAACATTATACGTCACATAGTAATGCAATATGTCGTTATACGTTTTAACGTAATGCTCCATAACTTTATGCGTCATATAGTAATGCAATATAACGTTATACGTTATAACGTAACAGTATATGACGTTATTCGTCATGTAGTGATGCAATATGTAGTTATACGTTATAGCGTAATACTCTATTACGTTATACGTTATAATGTAATAGTATATGACGTTATGCGTCATATAGTGATGCAGTACATCGTTATAGGTTGTAACGTAATAGTTTATGACGTTATACGTCATATAGTGGTGCAATATAACGTTATAAGTGATATAGTGATGCAATATACCGTTATGCGTTATAACGTAATAGCATATAACGTTATTCGTCACATAGTGATGCAATATATCGTTATACGTTGTTACGTAATACTCCATAACGTTATACGTCATATAGTGAGGCAATATAACGTTATAAATTATAACGTAATGGTATAAACTTTATACATCATATAGCGATGCAATATAACGTTATGCGCTATAACGTAATAGTGTAAATCGTTGTACGATATAAGGTAATACTCTATATCTCTATATGTTATAACGTAATAGTTCATAACGTTATATTTCATATAGGGATGCTATATAACGTTAGAAGTGATATAGTCATGCAAATAACGTTATATCTTATAACGTAATAGTATATAAGGATATACTTCATATAGTGATGCAATATATCGTTATACCTTATAACGTAATAGTATATAGCGTTATACGTCATGTAGAGACGCAGTATAACGTTATACGTTGTAACGTAATACTCCATAACGTTATACGTCATGTAGTAATGCAATATAACGTTATAAGTTATAACGTAATAGTATAAACGTTATACATCATATAGTGGTGCAGTATAACGTTATAGGATATAAGGCAATAGTATATAACGTTATTCGTCACATAGTGATGCAATATATCTTTATACGTTGTAACGTAATACTCCATAACGTTATACATCATATAGTAATGCAATATAACGTTATACGTTAAAACGTAATACTCCACATCCTTATACGTCATATAGTAATGCAACATAACGTTATACGTTAAGTGTAATACTCCATAACGTTATACATCAAATAGTGATGCAATATAACGTTATAAGTTATAAGGTAAGAGTATGAACGTTATACGTCATATAGTGATGCAGTACATCGTTATAGGTTATAACGCAATAGTATATAACGTTATACGTCACATAGTAATGCAATATGTCGTTATTCGTTGTAACGTAATACTCCATAACGTTATACGTCATATAGTAATGCAACATAACGTTATACGTTAAGTGTAATACTCCATAACGTTATACATCAAATAGTGATGCAATATAACGTTATAAGTTATAAGGTAAGAGTATGAACGTTATACGTCATATAGTGATGCAGTACATCGTTATAGGTTATAACGCAATAGTATATAACGTTATACGTCACATAGTAATGCAATATGTCGTTATACGTTTTAAGGTAATGCTCCATAACTTTATGCGTCATATAGTAATGCAATATAACGTTATACGTTATAACGTAACAGTATATGACGTTATTCGTCATACAGTGATGCAATATGTAGTTATACGTTATAGCGTAATACTCTATTACGTTATACGTTATAATGTAATAGTATATGAGGTTATGCGTCATATAGTGATACAATATAACGTTATAAGTGATGTAGTGGTGTAATATAACGTTTTACCTTAGAACGTAAGAGTATATAATGTTATACTTCATATAATGATGCAATATATCGTTATACCTTATAACGTAATAGTATATAACGTTATACGTTATATAGTGACGCAGTATAACGTTATAAGTTGTAACGTAATACTCCATAACGCTATACGTCATATAGTAATGCAATATAACTTTATAAGTTATAACGTAATAGTATAAACGTTATTCGTCATATAGTGGTGCAATATAACGATATAAGTCATATAGTGAAGCAGTACAGCGTTATAGGTTATATCGTGATAGTATATAACGTTATACGTCATATAGTGATGCAGTACATCGTTATAGGTTATAACGTAATAGTATATGACGTTATACGTCATATAGTGGTGCAATATTACGTTATAAGTGATATAGTGATGCAATATACCGTTATGCGTTATAACGTAATAGCATATAACGTTATTCGTCACATATTGATGCAAAATATCGTTATACGTTGTTACGTAATACTCCATAACGTTATACGTCATATAGTAATGCATTATAACGTTATACGTCAAAACGTAATACTCCATATCGTTATACGTCAGATAGTAATGTAATATGTAGTTTTACGTTGTAACGTAATGCTCCATAACGTTATACGTTATATAGTAATGCAATATAACGTTATACGTTAAAACGTAATACTCCATAACGTTATACGTCATATAGTGAGGCAATATAACGTTATAAATTATAACGTAATGGTATAAACGTTATACATCATATAGTGATGCATTATAACGTTATAAGTGATATAGTGATGCAACATAACGTTATAAGTGATATAGCGATGTAATATAACGTTATGCGCTATAACGTAATAGTATAAATCGTTGTACGATATAAGGTAATACTCTATATCTCTATACGATATAACGTAATAGTTCATAACGTTATATTTCATATAGGGATGCTATATAACGTTAGCAGTGATATAGTCATGCAACATAACGTTATACCTTATAACGTAATAGTATATAAGGATATACATCATATAGTGATGCAATATATCGTTATACCTTATAACGTAATAGTATATAACGTTATACGTCATTTAGTGACGCAGTATAACGTTATACGTTGTAACGTAATACTCCATAACGTTATACGTCATATAGTAATGCAATATAACGTTATAAGTTATAACGTAATAGTATAAACGTTATACATCATATAGTGGTGCAGTATAACGTTATAGGTTATAAGGCAATAGTATATAACGTTATTCGTCACATAGTGATGCAATATGTCGTTATACGTTGTAAGGTAATGCTCCATAACGTTCTGCGTCATATAGTAACGCCATATAACGTTATACGTTATAACGTAACAGTATATGACGTTATTCGTCATATAGTGATGCAATATGTAGTCATACGTTATAGCGTAATACTCTAATACGTTATACGTTATAAGGTAATAGTATATGACGTTATGCGTCATATAGTGATGCAATATAACGTTAGAAGTGATATAGTGATGCAGTACATCGTTATAGGTCATAACGCAATAGTATATAACGTTATACGTCATATAGTAATGCATTATAACGTTATACGTTATAACGTAATACTCCATAACGTTATACGTCATGTAGTGATGTAATATAACGTTATAAGTTATATCGTAATAGTATAAACGTTATACATCATATAGTGATGCAATATAACGTTATAAGCGATATAGTGATGCAACATAACGTTATAAGTGATATAGTGATGCAATATAACGTTATAAGTTATAACGTAATAGTATAAACGTTATACGTCATATAGTGGTGCAATATAACGTTATAAGTGATATAGTGATGCAATATAACGTTATGCGTTATAACGTTCTAGAATATAACGTTATACTTCATATAGTGATGCAATATAACGTTATGCGTTATAACGTTCTGGTATATAACGTTATACTTCATATAGTGATGCAATATAACGTTATAAGCGATATAGTGATGCTATATAACGTTATACCTTATAACGTAATAGTATATAACGTTATACGTCATATAGTGATGCAGTACAACGTTATAGATTATAATGTAATAGTATATGACGTTATACGTCATATAGTGGTGCAATATAACGTTATAAGTGATATAGTGATGCAATATAACGTTATGCGTTATAAAGTAATAGTATATAACATTATATGTCACACAGTGATCCAATATAACGTTGTAAGTTATAACGTAATGGTATAAACGTTATACGTCAATTAGTGATGCAGTATAACGTTATAGGGAATCACGTAATAGTATATAACGTTATACGTCACACAGTGAGGAAATATATCGTTATCCGTTAAAACGTAATAGTATATAACGTTATACGTCATATAGTGACGCAGTGCATCGTTATAGGTTATAACGTAACAGTATATGACGTTATACGTCTTATAGTGGTGCAATGTATCGTTATAACGTAATAGTATATAAGGTTATACTTCATATAGTGGTGCAATATATCGTTATACCTTATAACGTAAGAGCATATAATGTTATACTTCATATAGTGATGCAATATAACGTTATACCTTATAACTTAATAGTATATAACGCTATACGTCATATAGTGACGCAGTATAACGTTATAGGTTGTAACGTAATACTCCATAATGTTATACGTCATATAGTAATGCAATATAACGTTATAAGTTATAACGTAATAGTATAAACGTTTTACGTCATATAGTGATACAGTACATCGTTATAGGTTATAACGTAATGTAGTACCGGGGCCAGAAGGCCTATGGTATCGGCCGAACTGTAAACAATGTACCGTTGGGTCCTTTAAGTGGACAGTTTACGTGAAAAGGCTGCGTGACCTTGATCACGGGGGTTTCGGGATACCTGTTCCGAAGAACGGGAAAAGGCAGAGAGCGTGCAGAGTGTGGAGAGCAGGCAGAGCGTGTGGAGTGTGCGGAGTGTGCAGAGGTTTTGATTGGGAAGCAGAAAGCTGCATGCGAGAATAGAACGACCCATTTGGATACTACATAAATTTTGGGGGCTCGAGCCGGGATCTAGAGTGCTAAGTGACAAGTGAAAGGGATATTTCGGAACGATGAGAAACTACATTGCAGGAGAAGCAGATTTGACTGACGAGCAGGTGGCTCAGATGCGAATACCTGAGTTAAAAGACGAGCTGAGAAAACGACGGCTGAGATTAACGGGTAGAAAGCGCGAGCTGGTAGCGCGATTGCTGGCGGCGGTACGTTTAGAGCGGGAACACGGTGCACGAGAAGAAGACGATGACGACGACGATGATTTAGAGGACGACGATGACGATGAGATGGGCGTGATTGGGGACCGGTTAGACGGCAACGATCCAGGGAATCACGATCTCAATAGTCAAGTTCGGGCGACTCCAGGGGGAAGACGTCGAAGTCAAGACGAGCGTAAGTGCACAGGGTTAATGTTTGAAGACGTGGAAGGCTCGTTAAAGAAATTTAGCGGAGATGACCTACCGAATGTAACTCAATGGATAAGAGAATTCGAGGAAATGGCGGAAGTGTGTGGCTGGTCGGTCATCCACATGGTGATTTTCGCGAGGAAGCTTCTCACAGGCTCTGCTCAAGCTTTCGTACGCCAGGAACGATGCATGAAGTCCTGGGCGAAGTTTAAAATGGCGCTGGTAGATGAATTCGAAGACGCAGTGAGTGACCGGCAGGTACATCAAGAGTTAGCGTGTAGAACGAAAAGAGCAGACGAGAGTCTGCTCCAATATATGTATAGTATGCGTGAGCTTGCGGGGCAAGGAAGAGTCGATACACAGTCGGTGATCGACTATATAATCCAAGGTATTCCCGATGGAGTCTCAAATAAAGCTATACTATACGGGGCCAGGAATATGCAGCAGTTGAAGGAACGCTTCAAGCAGTATGAAGCGATGAAAAGAGATATGAAGACAAAACTTGGAGAGCACAGGGACGATAAAGCAGAACGATCAGCAATGCGGAATCAGTCGAGACAAACGAGCAGTGATCTCAAAAGGTGTTTCAATTGCGGCGGTGACGATCACTTAAGTGTTACATGTCCGAAGAAAGAGAAAGGTGTGAGGTGCTTCAGGTGCAACGAACTTGGACACATGGCGTCAAGGTGTACAGCACAGCCGAAGAAGACCTACATCATTTCAAGACCCGAGAAGAAGGAATACATGAAGGATGTGACGATAGATGGATGTAGGTTCACAGCGTTGGTAGATACGGGTAGTGATCTCACGTTCATACGATCAGACGAGTATGCGAGGTTGGGATCACCACCGCTAGGAAATGGTAAGCTTAGGTTTGATGGCTTGGGTTCCACGGGCAATGAGACCTGGGGCGAATTTACAAAGATAATGATGGTCGACGGGTGTGCATTCACGGTCACGTTGCACGTCGTCTCAAACAAGGTATTGAGGAGCCACAGCCTGCTGCTGGGTACTGACTTTTTGGATCAGATAGAGTTGCGGGTCAAACGGGGCGAGGTGAGCTTCCTACGGCTTGACGGGCAGGATGATGGTCACGAAGACGCGTCGGAGGTATTGAAGGTCAACGCGATAGAACAGACCGACGAGATAGATCTAGCGCACGTACAAGAACCTCACTACCATGAAGCGATCCGCGATATCATTAGGGGGTATAAGCCAGAGAAGACGCGGGAGGTCGGGATAACCGCGAAAATCGTGTTGAAAAGCGACAAACCCGTGGTACGAAGATCGCGACGGCTGGCGCCGTCTGAGAAAAGGGAAATGGACGATTTGATGGAGGCGTGGACAGACGAGGGTATTATAAAACCAACGGACTCGGAGTATGCGAATACCCCGAGTAGAAATCCACTGCCGGGTGCTGTGGATGTGGCTGAGTGTGAGGACGGGCTGATTGCACGGTTGAGAAGCGCACAGAAGAAGCGCATTGAAGTCCGTAAGATTTTAGATGCCGCAACGTGCAGTCAGGCCGATGGATATGTAACCAGAAGATTAATCGACGAAGAATGGGCTGCAAAATTCGAGGAATAGCGTCGCGAGTTACGCGAGGACGCCAAAAGAAAGATCGCTGCGACGCAAGAAGAAAGCCGGAGGAATTTCAACAAAAGACGGAGGAGTGCGAAGCAGTATCTAAGGGGAGATTTGGTAGCCGTTAAGAGAACCCAGTTTGGCCCAGGTTTAAAACTCGGAGGAGAATTTTTAGGTCCGTACCGGGTATCACGAACAATGCGGAATGACCGGTACATGGTGGAGAAAGTAGGGGAGCATGAGGGGCCTGCGCACACATCGACGACCGCAGACTTTATGGGGCCTTGGGTCCTCAACGCAGAAGATGACGCCTCCGACGATAGCGAAACTGAAGACCACATCTAAGGGCAGATGTTATTCCAGGATGGCCGAATGTAGTACCGGGGCCAGAAGGCCTAAGGTATCGGCCGAACTGTAAACAATGTACCGTTGGGTCCTTTAAGTGGACAGTTTACGTGAAAAGGCTGCGTGACCTTGATCACGGGGGTTTCGGGATACCTGTTCCGAAGAACGGGAAAAGGCAGAGAGCGTGCAGAGTGTGGAGAGCAGGCAGAGCGTGTGGAGCGTGCGGAGTGGGCAGAGTTTTTGATTGGGAAGCAGAAAGCTGCATGCGAGAATAGAGGGACCCATTTGGATACTACAGTAATAGTATATAACGTTATACGTCACATAGTAATGCAATATGTCGTTATACGTTGTAAGGTAATGCTCCATAACGTTCTGCGTCATATAGTAACGCCATATAACGTTATACGTTATAACGTAACAGTATATGACGTTATTCGTCATATAGTGATGCAATATGTAGTCATACGTTATAGCGTAATACTCTAATACGTTATACGTTATAATGTAATAGTATATGACGTTATGCGTCATATAGTGATGCAGTACATCGTTATAGGTTATAACGTAACAGTATATGACGTTATACGTCTTATAGTGGAGCAATATATCGTTATACCTTATAACGTAATAGTATATAAGGTTATACTTCATATAGTGATGCAATATATCGTTATACCTTATAACGTAATAATATATAACGCTATACGTCATATAGTGACGCAGTATAAAGTTATAGGTTGTAACGTAATGCTCCATAACGTTATGCGTCATATAGTAATGCAATATAACGTTATACATTATAACGTAATAGTATATAACGCTATACGTCACATAGTGATGCAATATATCGATATACGTTATAACGTAATAGTACAAAACGTTATACGCCATATAGTGATGCAGTATAACGTTATAGGTTATAACGCAATAGTATATAACGTTATTCGTCACATAGTGATGCAATTTGTAGTCATACGTTATAGCGTAATACTCTATTACGTTATACGTTATAATGTAATAGTATATGACATTATGCGTCATATACTGGCGCAATATAACGTTATAAGTGATTTAGTGATGCAATATAACGTTATGCGTTATAACGTAATAGTATATAACGTTATACGTCACATAGTGATACAATATATCGTTATACGTTGTAACGTAATACTCCATAACGTTATACGTCATATAGTAATGCATTATCACGTTAAACGTTAAAACGCAATACTCCATATCGTTATACGTCATATAGTAATGCAATATGTCGTTATACGTTGTAACGTAATGCTCCATAACGTTATGCGTCATATAGTAATGCAATATAACGTTATACATTATAACGTAATAGCATATAACGTTATACGTCACATAGTGATGCAATATATCGATATACGTTATAACGTAATAGTATATAACGTTATACGTCATATAGTGATGCAGTATAACGTTATAGGTTCTAACGCAATAGTATATAACGTTATTCGTCACATAGTGATACAATATATCGTTATACGTTGTAACGTAATACTCCATAACGTTATACGTCATATAGTAATGCAATATAACGTTATACGTTATAACATAACAGTATATGACGATATTCGTCATATAGTGATGCAATTTGTAGTCATACGTTATAGCGTAATACTCTATTACGTTATACGTTATAATGTAATAGTATATGACGTTATGCGTCATATAGTGATGCAATATAACGTTATAAGCGATATAGCGATGCAACATAACGTTATGCGTTATAACATTCTAGAACATAACGTTATACTTCATATAGTGATGCAATATAACGTTATGCGTTATAGCGTTCTAGTATATAACGCTATACTTCATATAGTGATGCACCATACAGTTATAAGCGATATAGTGATGCTATATAACGTTATACCTTATAACGTAATAGTATATAACGTTATACATCATATAGTGATGCAGTACAACGTTATAGGTTATAATGTAATAGTATATGACGTTATACGTCATATAGTGGTGCAATATAACGTTATAAGTGATATAGTGTTGCAATATAACGTTATGCGTTATAACGTAACAGTATATAACGCTATACGTCACATAGTGTTGCAATATATCGTTATACGTTGTAACGTAATACTCAATAACGTTATACGTCATATAATGATGCAATATAACGTTATAAGTTACAACGTAATAGTATAAACGTTATACGTCATATAGTGATGCAGTACAACGTTATAGGTTATAACGTAATGGTATATGACGTCATAAGTCATATAGTGGTGCAATATATCGTTATACCTTATAACGTAATAGTATATAAGGTTATACTGCATATAGTGATGCAATATATCGATTTACATTATAACCTAATAGTATATAACGTTATACGTCATATACTGACGCAGTATAACGTTATAGGTTGTAACATAATACTCCATAACGTTATACGTTATAAAAGTATATGACGTTATACGTCAATTAGTGATGCAGTATAACGTTATAGGGAATAACGTAAGAGTATATAACGTTATACGTCACATAGTGAGGAAATATATCGTTATCCGTTAAAACGTAATAGTATATAACGTTATACGTCATATAGTGATGCAGTACATCGTTATAGGTTACAACGTAACAGTATATGACATTATACGTCTTATAGTGGTGCAATATATCGTTATACCTTATAATGTAATAGTATGTAAGGTTATACTTCATATAGTGATGCAATATATCGTTATACCTTATAACGTAAGACTATATAAGGTTATACTTCATATAGTGATGCAATATATCGTTATACCTTATAACGTAATAGTATATAACGTTATACGTCATATAGTGACGCAGTATAACGTTATAGGTTGTAACGTAATACTCCATAACGATATACGTCATATAGTAATGCAATATAACGTTATAAGTTATAACGTAATAGTATAAAACGTTATACGTCATATAGTGGTGCAATATAACGTTATAAGTCATAGAGTGATGCAGTACATCGTTATAGGTTATAACGTAATAGTATATAACGTTATACGTCATATAGTGATACAGTACATCGTTATAGGTTATAACGTAATAGTATATAACGTTATACGTCACATAGTAATGCAATATGTCGTTATACGTTGAATGGTAATGCTCCATAACGTTATGCGTCATATAGTCATGCAATATAACGTTATACGTTATAACGTTACAGTATATGACGTTATTCGTCATATAGTGATGCAATATGTAGTCATACGTTATAGCGTAATACTCTATTACGTTATGCGTTATAATGTAATAGTATATGACGTTATGCGTCATATAGTGATACAATATAACGTTATATGTGATATAGTGGTGTAATATAACGTTCTACCTTATAACGTTATAGTATATAACGTTATACGTCATACAGCGATGCAGTACACCGTTATAGGTTATAACGTAATAGTATATAACGTTATACGCCATATAGTGATGCAGTACATCGTTATCCGTTATAACGTAGTAGTATATAACGTTATACGTCATATAGTGGTGCAATATAACGTTATGCATTATAACGTAATAGTTTGTAACGTTATACGTCACATAGTAATGCAATATGTCGTTATACGTTGTAACGTAATGCTCCATAACGTTATGCGTCCTATAGTAATGCAATATAACGTTATACGTTATAACGTAACAGTAAATGACGTTATTCGTCACATAGTGATGCAATATGTAGGCATACGTTACGGCGTAATACTCTATAACGTTATACGTGATAATGAAATAGTATATGACGTTATGCGTCATATAGTGATGCAATATAACGTTATAAGTGATATAGTGATGCAATATAACGTTATGCGTTATAACGTAATAGTATATAACATTATATGTCACATAGTTATGCAATATAACGTTGTAAGTTATAACGTAATGGTATAAACGTTATACGTCATATAGTGATGCAGTACAACGTTATAGGTTATAATGTAATCGTATATGACGATATACGTCATATAGTGGTGCAATATATCGTTATACCTTATAACGTAAGAGCATATAATGTTATACTTCATATAGTGATGCAATATAACGTTATACCTTATAACTTAATAGTATATAACGCTATACGTCATATAGTGACGCAGTATAACGTTATAGGTTGTAACGTAATACTCCATAATGTTATACGTCATATAGTAATGCAATATAACGTTATAAGTTATAACGTAATAGTATAAACGTTTTACGTCATATAGTGATACAGTACATCGTTATAGGTTATAACGTAATGTAGTACCGGGGCCAGAAGGCCTATGGTATCGGCCGAACTGTAAACAATGTACCATTGGGTCCTTTAAGTGGACAGTTTACGTGAAAAGGCTGCGTGACCTTGATCACGGGGGTTTCGGGATACCTGTTCCGAAGAACGGGAAAAGGCAGAGAGCGTGCAGAGTGTGGAGAGCAGGCAGAGCGTGTGGAGCGTGCGGAGTGTGCAGAGGTTTTGATTGGGAAGCAGAAAGCTGCATGCGAGAATAGAACGACCCATTTGGATACTACATAAATTTTGGGGGCTCGAGCCGGGATCTAGAGTGCTAAGTGACAAGTGAAAGGGATATTTCGGAACGATGAGAAACTACATTGCAGGAGAAGCAGATTTGACTGACGAGCAGGTGGCTCAGATGCGAATACCTGAGTTAAAAGACGAGCTGAGAAAACGACGGCTGAGATTAACGGGTAGAAAGCGCGAGCTGGTAGCGCGATTGCTGGCTGCGGTACGTTTAGAGCGGGAACACGGTGCACGAGAAGAAGACGATGACGACGACGATGATTTAGAGGACGACGATGACGATGAGATGGGCGTGATTGGGGACCGGTTAGACGGCAACGATCCAGGGAATCACGATCTCAATAGTCAAGTTCGGGCGACTCCAGGGGGAAGACGTCGAAGTCAAGACGAGCGTAAGTGCACAGGGTTAACGTTTGAAGACGTGGAAGGCTCGTTAAAGAAATTTAGCGGAGATGACCTACCGAATGTAACTCAGTGGATAAGAGAATTCGAGGAAATGGCGGAAGTGTGTGGCTGGTCGGACATCCACATGGTGATTTTCGCGAGGAAGCTTCTCACAGGCTCTGCTCAAGCTTTCGTACGCCAGGAACGATGCATGAAGTCCTGGGCGAAGTTTAAAATGGCGCTGGTAGATGAATTCGAAGACGCAGTGAGTGACCGGCAGGTACATCAAGAGTTAGCGTGTAGAACGAAAAGAGCAGACGAGAGTCTGCTCCAATATATGTATAGTATGCGTGAGCTTGCGGGGCAAGGAAGAGTCGATACACAGTCGGTGATCGACTATATAATCCAAGGTATTCCCGATGGAGTCTCAAATAAAGCTATACTATACGGGGCCAGGAATATGCAGCAGTTGAAGGAACGCTTCAAGCAGTATGAAGCGATGAACAGAGATATGAAGACAAAACTTGGAGAGCACAGGGACGATAAAGCAGAACGATCAGCAATGCGGAATCAGTCGAGACAAACGAGCAGTGATCTCAAAAGGTGTTTCAATTGCGGCGGTGACGATCACTTAAGTGTTACATGTCCGAAGAAAGAGAAAGGTGTGAGGTGCTTCAGGTGCAACGAACTTGGACACATGGCGTCAAGGTGTACAGCACAGCCGAAGAAGACCTACATCATTTCAAGACCCGAGAAGAAGGGATACATGAAGGATGTGACGATAGATGGATGTAGGTTCACAGCGTTGGTAGATACGGGTAGTGATCTCACGTTCATACGATCAGACGAGTATGCGAGGTTGGGATCACCACCGCTAGGAAATGGTAAGTTTGATGGCTTGGGTTCCACGGGCAATGAGACCTGGGGCGAATTTACAAAGATAATGATGGTCGACGGGTGTGCATTCACGGTCACGTTGCACGTCGTCTCAAACAAGGTATTGAGGAGCCACAGCCTGCTGCTGGGTACTGACTTTTTGGATCAGATAGAGTTGCGGGTCAAACGGGGCGAGGTGAGCTTCCTACGGCTTGACGGGCAGGATGATGGTCACGAAGACGCGTCGGAGGTATTGAAGGTCAACGCGATAGAACAGACCGACGAGATAGATCTAGCGCACGTACAAGAACCTCACTACCATGAAGCGATCCGCGATATCATTAGGGGGTATAAGCCAGAGAAGACGCGGGAGGTCGGGATAACCGCGAAAATCGTGTTGAAAAGCGACAAACCCGTGGTACGAAGATCGCGACGGCTGGCGCCGTCTGAGAAAAGGGAAATGGACGATTTGATGGAGGCGTGGACAGACGAGGGTATTATAAAACCAACGGACTCGGAGTATGCGAATACCCCGAGTAGAAATCCACTGCCGGGTGCTGTGGATGTGGCTGAGTGTGAGGACGGGCTGATTGCACGGTTGAGAAGCGCACAGAAGAAGCGCATTGAAGTCCGTAAGATTTTAGATGCCGCAACGTGCAGTCAGGCCGATGGATATGTAACCAGAAGATTAATCGACGAAGAATGGGCTGCAAAATTCGAGGAATAGCGTCGCGAGTTACGCGAGGACGCCAAAAGAAAGATCGCTGCGACGCAAGAAGAAAGCCGGAGGAATTTCAACAAAAGACGGAGGAATGCGAAGCAGTATCTAAGGGGAGATTTGGTAGCCGTTAAGAGAACCCAGTTTGGCACAGGTTTAAAACTCGGAGGAGAATTTTTAGGTCCGTACCGGGTATCACGAACAATGCGGAATGACCGGTACATGGTGGAGAAAGTAGGGGAGCATGAGGGGCCTGCGCACACATCGACGACCGCAGACTTTATGGGGCCTTGGGTCCTCAACGCAGAAGATGACGCCTCCGACGATAGCGAAACTGAAGACCACATCTGAGGGCAGATGTTATTCCAGGATGGCCGAATGTAGTACCGGGGCCAGAAGGCCTAAGGTATCGGCCGAACTGTAAACAATGTACCGTTGGGTCCTTTAAGTGGACAGTTTACGTGAAAAGGCTGCGTGACCTTGATCACGGGGGTTTCGGGATACCTGTTCCGAAGAACGGGAAAAGGCAGAGAGCGTGCAGAGTGTGGAGAGCAGGCAGAGCGTGTGGAGCGTGCGGAGTGGGCAGAGTTTTTGATTGGGAAGCAGAAAGCTGCATGCGAGAATAGAGGGACCCATTTGGATACTACAGTAATAGTATATAACGTTATACGTCACATAGTAATGCAATATGTCGTTATACGTTGTAAGGTAATGCTCCATAACGTTCTGCGTCATATAGTAACGCCATATAACGTTATACGTTATAACGTAACAGTATATGACGTTATTCGTCATATAGTGATGCAATATGTAGTCATACGTTATAGCGTAATACTCTAATACGTTATACGTTATAATGTAATAGTATATGACGTTATGCGTCATATAGTGATGCAGTACATCGTTATAGGTTATAACGTAACAGTATATGACGTTATACGTCTTATAGTGGAGCAATATATCGTTATACCTTATAACGTAATAGTATATAAGGTTATACTTCATATAGTGATGCAATATATCGTTATACCTTATAACGTAATAGTATATAACGCTATACGTCATATAGTGACGCAGTATAACGTTATAGGTTGTAACGTAATGCTCCATAACGTTATGCGTCATATAGTAATGCAATATAACGTTATACATTATAACGTAATAGTATATAACGCTATACGTCACATAGTGATGCAATATATCGATATACGTTATAACGTAATAGTACATAACGTTATACGCCATATAGTGATGCAGTATAACGTTATAGGTTATAACGCAATAGTATATAACGTTATTCGTCACATAGTGATGCAATTTGTAGTCATACGTTATAGCGTAATACTCTATTACGTTATACGTTATAATGTAATAGTATATGACATTATGCGTCATATAGTGGCGCAATATAACGTTATAAGTGATTTAGTGATGCAATATAACGTTATGCGTTATAACGTAATAGTATATAACGTTATACGTCACATAGTGATACAATATATCGTTATACGTTGTAACGTAATACTCCATAACGTTATACGTCATATAGTAATGCATTATCACGTTAAACGTTAAAACGCAATACTCCATATCGTTATACGTCATATAGTAATGCAATATGTCGTTATACGTTGTAACGTAATGCTCCATAACGTTATGCGTCATATAGTAATGCAATATAACGTTATACATTATAACGTAATAGCATATAACGTTATACGTCACATAGTGATGCAATATATCGATATACGTTATAACGTAATAGTATATAACGTTATACGTCATATAGTGATGCAGTACAACGTTATAGGTTATAATGTAATAGTATATGACGTTATACGTCATATAGTGGTGCAATATAACGTTATAAGTGATATAGTGTTGCAATATAACGTTATGCGTTATAACGTAATAGTATATAACGCTATACGTCACATAGTGATGCAATATATCGTTATACGTTGTAACGTAATACTCAATGACGTTATACGTCATATAATGATGCAATATAACGTTATAAGTTACAACGTAATAGTATAAACGTTATACGTCATATAGTGATGCAGTACAACGTTATAGGTTATAACGTAATGGTATATGACGTCATACGTCATATAGTGGTGCAATATATCGTTATACCTTATAACGTAATAGTATATAAGGTTATACTGCATATAGTGATGCAATATATCGATATACATTATAACCTAATAGTATATAACGTTATACGTCATATACTGACGCAGTATAACGTTATAGGTTGTAACATAATACTCCATAACGTTATACGTTATAAAAGTATATGACGTTATACGTCAATTAGTGATGCAGTATAACGTTATAGGGAATAACGTAAGAGAATGTAACGTTATACGTCACATAGTGAGGAAATATATCGTTATCCGTTAAAACGTAATAGTATATAACGTTATACGTCTTATAGTGGTGCAATATATCGTTATACCTTATAATGTAATAGTATGTAAGGTTATACTTCATATAGTGATGCAATATATCGTTATACCTTATAACGTAAGAGTATATAAGGTTATACTTCATATAGTGATGCAATATATCGTTATACCTTATAACGTAATAGTATAAAACGCTATACGTCATATAGTGACGCAGTATAACGTTATAGGTTGTAACGTAATACTCCATAATGTTATACGTCATATAGTAATGCAATATAACGTTATAAGTTATAACGTAATAGTATAAACGTTATACGTCATATAGTGGTGCAATATAACGTTATAAGTCATATAGTGATGCAGTACATCGTTATAGGTTATAACGTAATAGTATATAACGTTATACGTCACATAGTGATGCAGTACATCTTTGTAGGTTATAACGTAATAGTAATAGTATATGGTGCAATATATCGTTATACGTCATATAGCGGTGCAATATATCGTTATACCTTATAACGTAATAGTATATAAGGTTATACTTCATATAGTGATGCAATATATCGTTATACCTTATAACGTAAGAGTATATAAGGTTATACTTCATATAGTGATGCAATATATCGTTATAACTTATAACGTAATAGTACATAATATTATACGTCATATAGTGTTGCAATATATCGTTATACCTTATAACGTAAGAGTATATAAAGTTATACTTCATATAGTGATGCAATATATCGTTATACCTTATAACGTAATAGTATATAACGCTATACGTCATATAGTGACGCAGTATAACGTTATAGGTTGTAACGTAATACTCCATAACGTTATACGTCATATAGTAACGCAATATTACGTTATAAGTTATAACGTAATAGTTTATAACATTATGCGTCATATAGTGATGCAGTATAACGTGATAGGTTATAACGCAATAGTATATATCGTTATACGTCACATAGTGATGCAATATGTCGTTATACGTTGTAACGTAATACTCCATAACGTTATAAGTCATATAGTAATGCAATATAACGTTATAGGTTAAAACGTAATACTCCATAACGTTATACGTCATATTGTGATGCAATATAACGTTATAAGTCATATAGTGATGCAATATAACGTTATACCTTTTACCGTAATAGTATATGACGTTATACGTCATATAGTGATGCAAAACATCGTTATAGGTTATAACGTAGTAGTATATAACGTTATACGTCACATAGTAATGCAATATGTCGCTATACGTTATAACGTAATACTCCATAACGTTATACATGATATAGTAATGCAATATAACGTTATAAGTTATAACGTAACAGTATATGACGCTATACGTCATATAGTGGTGCAATATATCGTTATACGTTATAACGTAATAGTATATAACGGTATACGTCATACAGTGATGTAGTATAAAGTGATACGTCATATAGTGGTGCAATATATCGTTATACGCTATAACGTAATAGTATATAACGTTATAGTTCATATAGTGATGCAATATAACGTTATACTTCACATAGTGATGGAATATATAGTTATACCTTATTACGTAATAGTATATAACCTTATACGTCATATAGTGATGCACTATAACGTTATAAGTGATATAGTGATGCATTATATCGTTATACCTTATAACGTAATAGTATATAACGTTATACGTCATATAGTTATGCAGTATAACGTTATAGGTTATAACGTTATAGTATATAACGTTATACGTCACATAGTAATGCAATATGACGCTATACGTTATAACGTAATAGTATTTAACGTTATACGTCATATAGTGATGAAATATAACGTTATACTTCACATAGTGATGGAATATATAGTTATACCTTATTACGTAATAGTATATAACGTTATACGTCATATAGTGATGTAATATATCGTTATACGTTGTAACGTAATACTCCATAACGTTATACGTCATATAGTAATGCAATATAACGTTATACATTATAACGTAATAGTATATAACGTTATACGTCACATAGTGATGCAATATATCGATATACACTATAACGTAATAGTATATAACGTTATACGTCATATAGTGATGCAGTATAACGTTATAGGTTATAACGCAATAGTATATGACGTTATTCGTCACAATAGTGATACAATATATCGTTATACGTTGTAACGTAATACTCCATAACGTTATACGTCACATAGTAATGCATTATCACGTTAAACGTTAAAACGTAATACTCCATATCGTTATACGTCATATAGTAATGCAATATGTCGTTATACGTTGTAACGTAATGCTCCATAACGTTATGCGTCATATAGTAATGCAATATAACGTTATACATTATAACGTAATAGTATATAACGTTATACGTCACATAGTGATGCAATATATCGATATACGTTATAACGTAATAGTATATAACGTTATACGTCACATAGTAATGCATTATCACGTTAAACGTTAAAACGTAATACTCCATATCGTTATACGTCATATAGTAATGCAATATGTCGTTATACGTTGTAACGTAATGCTCCATAACGTTATGCGTCATATAGTAATGCAATATAACGTTATACGTTATAACGTAACAGTATATGACGATATTCGTCATATAGTGATGCAATTTGTAGTCATACGTTACAGCGTAATACTCTATTACGTTATACGTTATAATGTAATAGTATATGACGTTATGCATCATATAGTGGCACAATATAACGTTATAAGTGATATAGTGATGCAATATAACGTTATGCGTTATAACGAAATAGTATATAACGTTATACGTCACATGGTGATACAATATATCGTTATACGTTGTAACGTAATATTCCATAAAGTTATACGTCATATTTTAATGCAATATAACGTTATTCGTTAAAACGTGGTACTCCACAAAGTTATACGTCATATAGTGATGCAATATAACGTTATAAATTATAACGTAATGGTATAAACGTTATACATCATATAGTGATGCATTATAACGTTATAAGTGATATATCGATGCAACATAACGTTATAAGTGAAATAGTGGTGCAATATAACGTTATACCTTATAACGTAATAGTATATAACGTTATACTTCATATAGTGATGCAATACATCGTTATACCTTATAACCTAATAGTATATAACGTTATACGTCATATAGTGACGCAGTATAACGTTATAGGTTTTAACGTAATACTCCATAATGTTATACGTCATACAGTAATGCAATATAACGTTATAAGTTATAACGTAATAGTATAAACGTTATACGTCATATAGTGGTGCAATTTAACGTTATAAGTCATATAGTGATGCAGTACATCGTTATAGGTTATAACGTAGTAGTATATAACGTTATACGTCACATAGTGATGCAGTACATCGTTGTAGGTTATAACGTAATAGTAATAGTATATGGTGCAATATATCGTTATACGTCATATAGCGGTGCAATATATCGTTATACCTTATAACGTAATAATATAGAACGGTATACGTCATATAGTGACGCAGTATAACGTTATAGGTTGTAACGTAATACTCCATAATGTTATACGTCATATAGTAATGCAATATAACGTCATAAGTTATAACGTAATAGTATAAACGTTATACGTCATATAGTGGTGCAATTTAACGTTATAAGTCATATAGTGATGCAGTACATCGTTATAGGTTATAACGTAGTAGTATATAACGTTATACGTCACATAGTGATGCAGTACATCGTTGTAGGTTATAACGTAATAGTAATAGTATATGGTGCAATATATCGTTATACGTCATATAGCGGTGCGATATATCGTTATACCTTATACCATAATAGTATATAAGGTTATACTTCATATAGTGATGCAATACATCGTTATACCTTATAACCTAATAGTATATAACGTTATACGTCATATAGTGACGCAGTATAACGTTATAGGTTGTATCGTAATACTCCATAACGTTATACGTCATATAGTAATGCAATATAACGTTATACGTTATAACAGTATATGACGTTATACGTCATAAAGTGATGCAGTATAACGTTATAGGTAACAACGTAATAGTATATAACGTTATACGTCACATAGTGATGAAATATATCCTTATCCGTTATAACGTAGCAGTATACAACGTTATACGTCATATAGTGGTGCAATATAACGTTATGCATTAAAACATAACAGTATATGACGTTATTCGGCATATAGTGATGCAATAGGTAGTCATACGTGATGGCGTAATACTCTATAACGTTATACGTTATAATGCAATAGTATATAACGTTATGCGTCATATAGTGATGCAATATAACGTTATAAGCGATATAGTGATGCAACATAACGTTATGCGTTATAACGTTTTAGAACATAACGTTATACTTCATATAGTGATGCAATATAACGTTATGAATTATAGCGTTCTAGTATATAACGCTATACTTCATATAGTGATGCAGTACAACGTTATATGTTATAATGTAATAGTATATGACGTTATACGTCATATAGTGGTGCAATATAACGTTAAAAGTGATATAGTGTTGCAATAAAACGTTATGCGTTATAACGTAATAGTATATAACGCTATACGTCACATAGTGATGCAATATATCGTTATACGTTGTAACGTAATACTCTATAACGTTATACGTCATATAATGATGCAATATAACGTTATAAGTTACAACGTAATAGTATAAACGTTATACGTCATATAGTGATGCAGTACAACGTTATAGGTTATAACGTAATGGCATATGACGTCATACGTCATATAGTGGTGCAATATATCGTTATACCTTATAACGCAATAGTATATAAGGTTATACTGCATATAGTGATGCAATATATCGATATACATTATAACGTAAGAGTATATAAGGTTATACTTCATATAGTGATGCAATATATCGTTATACCTTATAACCTAATAGTATATAACGTTATACGTCATATACTGACGCAGTATAACGTTATAGGTTGTAACATAATACTCCATAACGTTATACGTTATAAAAGTATATGACGTTATACGTCAATTAGTGATGCAGTATAACGTTATAGGGAATAACGTAAGAGTATATAACGTTATACGTCACATAGTGAGGAAATATATCGTTATCCGTTAAAACGTAATAGTATATAACGTTATACGTCATATAGTGATGCAGTACATCGATATAGGTTATAACGTAACAGTATATGACATTATACGTCTTATAGTGGTGCAATATATTGTTATACCTTATAACGTAAGAGTATATAAGGTTATACTTCATATAGTGATGCAATATATCGTTATACCTTATAACGTAATAGTATAGAACGCTATACGTCATATAGTGACGCAGTATAACGTTATAGGTTGTAACGTAATACTCCATAATGTTATACGTCATATAGTAATGCAATATAACGTTATAAGTTATAACGTAATAGTATAAACGTTATACGTCACATAGTGATGCAGTATATCGTTGTAGGTTATAACGTAATAGTAATAGTATATGGTGCAATATATCGTTATACGTCATATAGCGGTGCAATATATCGTTATGCCTTATAACGTAATAGTATATAACGCTATACGTCATATAGTGACGCAGTATAACATTATAGGTTGTAACGTAATACTCCATAACGTTATAAGTCATATAGTAATGCAATATATCGTTATAAGTTATAACGTAACAGTATATGACGCTATACGTCATATAGTGATGCAATATATCGTTATACGTTATAACGTAACAGTATATAACGGTATACGTCATACAGTGATGTAGTATAAAGTGATACGTCATATAGTGGAGCAATATATCGTTATACGCTATAATGTAATAGTATATAACGTTATACGTCATATAGTGATGCAATATAACGTTATACTTCACATAGTGATGGAATATATAGTTATACCTTATTTCGTAATAGTATATAACCTTATACGTCATATAGTGATGCACTATAACGTTATAAGTGATATAGTGATGCATTATATCGTTATACCTTATGACGTAATAGTATATAACGTTATACGTCATATAGTGATGCAATATAACGGTATACGTTATAACGTAATAGTATATGACGCTATACGTCATATAGTGATGCAGTATAGTGTTATAGGTTATAACGTAATAGTCTATATCGTTATACGTCATATAGTGATGCAATATAGCGTTCTACGTTATAACGTAATAGTATATGACGTTATACGTCATATAGTGATGCAATATAAAGTGATACGTCATATAGTCGTGCAATATATCGTTATACGTTATAACGTAATAGTATATAACGTTATACGTCATATAGTGATGCAATCTAACGGTATACGTTATAACGTAATAGTATATGACGCTATACGTCATATAGTGATGCAGTATAGTGTTATAGGTTATAACGTAATAGTCTATATCGTTATACGTCATATAGTGATGCAATATAGCGTTATACGTTATAACGTAATAGTATATGACGTTATACGTCATATAGTGATGCAATATAAAGTGATACGTCATATAGTCGTGCAATATATCGTTATACGCCATAACGTAATAGTATATAACGTTATACGACATATAGAGATGCAATATAGAGTTATACGTCATATAGTGGTGCAATATATCGTTATACGCAATACCGTAATAGTATATAACGTTATACTACATATAGAGATGCAATATAGAGTTATACGTCATATAGTGATGCAATATATCGTTATACGTTATAACGTAATAGTATATCCCGTTATACGTGATATAGAGATGCAATATAACGGTATACGTTATAACGTAATAGTATATAACGTTATACGTCACATAGTGATGCAATATAAAGTTATAAGTCATATAGTGGTGCAATATATCGTTATACGTTATAACGAAATAGTCTATATCGTTATACGTCATATAGTGGTGCAATATACAGTTATACTTCATATAGCGATGCAATATAACGTTATAAGTTACAACGTAATAGTATCTACGTTTTACGTCATATAGTGATTCAATAATACGTTATACGTCATATAGAGAAGCAACATAACGTTACACGTTATAACGTAATAGTCTATATCGCTATACGTCATATAGTGATGCAATATAACGTTGTAAGTGATATAGTGATGCAATATAACATTATAAGTTATAACGTAATAGTATCAACGTTATACGTTATATAGTGATTTAATAATACGTTATACGTCATATAGAGATGCAATATAACGTTATTCGTTATAACGTAATGGTCTATATATTTATACGTCATATAGTGAGGCAATATAAAGTTATACGTGATATAGTGGTGCAATATAACGTTATAAGTGATATAGTTATGCAATATAACGTTATGCGTTATAACGTAATAGCATATAACGTTATACGTCACATAGTAATGCATAATAACGTTATACCTTATAACATAACAGTATATGACGTTATTCGTCATGTAGTGATACAATATAACGTTATAAGTGATATAGTGGAGTAATATAACGTTTTACCTTATAACGTAAGACTATATAAGGTTATACTTCATATAGTGATGCAATATATCGTTATACCTTATAACGTAATAGTATATAACGTTATACGTCATATAGTGACGCAGTATAACGTTATAGGTTGTAACGTAATACTCCATAACGTTATACGTCATATAGTAATGCAATATAACGTTATAAGTTTTAACGTAATAGTATAAAACGTTATACGTCATATAGTGGTGCAATATAACGTTATAAGTCATAGAGTGATGCAGTACATCGTTATAGGTTATAACGTAATAGTATATAACGTTATACGTCATATAGTGATACAGTACATCGTTATAGGTTATAACGTAATAGTATATAACGTTAAACGTCACATAGTAATGCAATATGTCGTTATACGTTGAATGGTAATGCTCCATGACGTTATGCGTCATATAGTCATGCAATATAACGTTATACGTTATAACGTTACAGTATATGACGTTATTCGTCATATAGTGATGCAATATGTAGTCATACGTTATAGCGTAATACTCTATTACGTTATGCGATATAATGTAATAGTATATGACGTTATGCGTCATATAGTGATACAATATAACGTTATATGTGATATAGTGGTGTAATATAACGTTCTACCTTATAACGTTATAGTATATAACGTTATACGTCATACAGCGATGCAGTACACCGTTATAGGTTATAACGTAATAGTATATAACGTTATACGTCATATAGTGATGCAGTACATCGTTATCCGTTATAACGTAGTAGTATATAACGTTATACGTCATATAGTGGTGCAATATAACGTTATGCATTATAACGTAATAGTTTGTAACGTTATACGTCACATAGTAATGCATTATGTCGTTATACGTTGTAACGTAATGCTCCATAACGTTATGCGTCATATAGTCATGCAATATAACGTTATACGTTATAACGTTACAGTATATGACGTTATTCGTCATATAGTGATGCAATATGTAGGCATACGTTACGGCGTAATACTCTATAACGTTATACGTGATAATGAAATAGTATATGACGTTATGCGTCATATAGTGATGCAATATAACGTTATAAGTGATATAGTGATGCAATATAACGTTATGCGTTATAACGTAATAGTATATAACATTATATGTCACATAGTGATGCAATATAACGTTGTAAGTTATAACGTAATGGTATAAACGTTATACGTCATATAGTGATGCAGTACAACGTTATAGGTTATAATGTAATCGTATATGACGATATACGTCATATAGTGGTGCAATATAACGTTATAAGTGATATAGTGATGCAATATAACTTTATGCGTTATAACGTAATTGTATATAACATTATATGTCACATAGTGATGCAATATAACGTTATAAGTGATATAGTGATGCAATATAACGTTATGCGTTATAACGTAATAGTATATAACATTATATGTCACATAGTGATGCAATATAACGTTATACCTTATAACGTAATAGTATATAACGCTATACGTCATATACTGAAGCAGTATAACGTTATAGGTTTTAACGTAATAGTATATAAAGTTATACGTCACATAGTGATGCAGTACATCGTTATAGGTTATAACGTAATAGTATATGACGTTATACGTCATATAGTGGTGCAATATATCGTTATACCTTATAACGTAATAGTATATAAGGTTATACTTCATATAGTGATGCAATATATCGTTATACCTTATAACGTAAAGGTATATAAGGTTATACTTCATATAGTGATGCAATATATCGTTATAACTTATAACGTAATAGTATATAATGTTATACGTCATATAGTGTTGCAATATATCGTTATACCTTATAACGTAAGTGTATATAAGGTTATACTTCATATAGTGATGCAATATATCGTTATACCTTATAACGTAATAGTATATAACGCTATACGTCATATAGTGAAGCAGTATAACGTTATAGGTTGTAACGTAATAGTATATAACGTTATACGTCACATAGTGATGCAGTACATCGTTATAGGTTATAACGTAATAGTATATGACGTTGTACGTCATATAGTGGTGCAATATATCGTTATACCTTATAACGTAATAGTATATAAGGTTATACTTCATATAGTGATGCAATATATCGTTATACCTTATAACGTAAAGGTATATAAGGTTATACTTCATATAGTGATGCAATATATCGTTATAACTTATAACGTAATAGTATATAACGTTATACGTCATATAGTGTTGCATTATATCGTTATACCTTATAACGTAAGAGTATATAAGGTTATACTTCATATAGTGATGCAATATATCGTTATACCTTATAACGTAATAGTATATAACGCCATACGTCATATAGTGACGCAGTATAACGTTATAGGTTGTAACGTAATACTCCATAAAGTTATAAGTCATATAGTAATGCAATATTACGTTATAAGTTATAACGTAATAGTTTATAACATTATGCGTCATATAGTGATGCAGTATAACGTTATAGGTTATAACGTAGTAGTATATAACGTTATACGTCACATAGTAACGCAATATGTCGCTATACGTTATAACGTAATACTCCATAACGTTATACATGATATAGTAATGCAATATATCGTTATAAGTTATAACGTAACAGTATATGAGGCTATACGTCATATAGTGATGCAATATATCGTTATACGTTATAACGTAATAGTATATAACGGTATACGTCATACAGTGATGTAGTATAAAGTGATACGTCATATAGTGGTGCAATATATCGTTATACCTTATAACGTAATAGTATATAACGGTATACGTCATACAGTGATGTAGTATAAAGTGATACGTCATATAGTGGTGCAATATATCGTTATACCTTATAACGTAATAGTATATAACGCTATACGTCATATACTGAAGCAGTATAACGTCATAGGTTGTAACGTAATAGTATATAACGTTATACTTCACATAGTGATGGAATATATAGTTATACCTTATTACGTAATAGTATATAACCTTATACGTCATATAGTGATGCACTATAACGTTATAAGTGATATAGTGATGCATTATATCGTTATACCTTATAACGTAATAGTATATAACGTTATACGTCATATAGTTATGCAGTATAACGTTATAGGTTATAACGTTATAGTATATAACGTTATACGTCACATAGTAATGCAATATGGCGCTATACGTTATAACGTAATAGTATTTAACGTTATACGTCATACAGTGATGCAATATAACGTTATACTTCACATAGTGATGGAAAATATAGTTATACCTTATTACGTAATAGTATATAACGTTATACGTCATATAGTGATGCAATATATCGTTATACGTTATAACGTAATAGTATATAACGGTATACGTCATACAGTGATGTAGTATAAAGTGATGCGTCATATAG
The DNA here is from genome assembly GCF_024516045.1 of Bombus affinis. NCBI lineage: Eukaryota > Metazoa > Arthropoda > Insecta > Hymenoptera > Apidae > Bombus > Bombus affinis. Next base: position 30,897 of record NW_026109217.1, read on the forward strand.
TGGTGCAATATATCGTTATACGCTATAACGTAATACTATATAACGTTACACGTCATATAGTGATGCAATATAACGTTATACTTCACATAGTGATGGAATATATAGTTATACCTTATTACGTAATAGTATATAACCTTATACGTCATATAGTGATGCAATCTAACGGTATACGTTATAACGTAATAGTATATGACGCTATACGTCATATAGTGATGCAGTATAGTGTTATAGGTTATAACGTAATAGTCTATATCGTTATACGTCATATAGTGATGCAATATAGCGTTATACGTTATAACGTAATAGTATATGACGTTATACGTCATATAGTGATGCAATATAAAGTGATACGTCATATAGTCGTGCAATATATCGTTATACGCCATAACGTAATAGTATATAACGTTATACGACATATAGAGATGCAATATAGAGTTATACGTCATATAGTGGTGCAATATATCGTTATACGTTATAACGTAATAGTATATAACGTTATACGTGATACAGAGATGTAATATAACGGTATACGTTATAACGTAATAGTATATGACGTTATACGTCATATAGTGATGCAATATAAAGTGATACGTCATATAGTGGTGCAATATATCGTTATACGGTATACCGTAATAGTATATAACGTTATACTGCATATAGAGATGCAATATAGAGTTATACGTCATATAGTGATGCAATATATCGTTATACGTTATAACGTAATAGTATATACCGTTATACGTGATATAGAGATGCAATATAACGGTATACGTTATAACGTAATAGTATATGACGTTATACCTCATATAGTGATGCAATATAAAGTGATACGTCATATAGTGGTGCAATATATCGTTATACGCTATACCGTAATAGTATATAACGTTATACGACATATAGAGATGCAATATAGAGTTATACGTCATATAGTGATGCAATATATCGTTATACGTTATAACGTAATAGTTTATACCGCTATACGTGATATAGAGATGCAATATAACGGTATACGTTATAACGTAATAGTATATAATGTTATACGTCACATAGTGATGCAATATAAAGTGATAAGTCATATAGTGGTGCAATATACCGTTATACGCTATATCGTAATAGTATATAACGTTATACGTCATATAGTGATGCAATGTATCGTTATACGTTATAACGTAACAGTATATAACGTTATACGTCATATAGTGATGCAATATAAAGTGATGAGTCATATAGTGGTGCAATATACCGTTATACGCTATATCGTAATAGTATATAACGTTATACGTCATATAGTGATGCAATGTATCGTTATACGTTATAAAGTAATAGTATATAACGTTATACGTCACATAGTAATGCAATATGACGCTATACGTTATAACGTAATACTCCATAACGTTATACGTGATATAGTGATGCAATATAACGTTATGCGTTATAACGTAATATTATATAAGGTTATACGTCGTATAGTGATGCAATAATACGTTATACGTCATATAGAGATGCAATATTACGTTATACGTTATAACGTAATAGTCTATATATTTATGCGTCATATAGTGATGCAATATAAAGTTATACGTCATATAGTGGTGCAATATATCGTTATGCGTTATAACGTAATAGTATATAACGTTATACGCCATATAGTGATGCAATACAATGTTATGCGTCATATAGTTATGCAATGTAGCGTTATACGTTATAACGTAATAGTATATAACGTGAGACATCATATACTGATGCAATATATCGTTATACATTATAACGTAATAGTATATAACGTTATACGTCATATAGTGCTGCAATATAAAGCGATACGTCATATAGAGATGAAATATGACGGAATACGTTATAACGTAACAGTATATGACGTTATACGTCATATAGTGATGCAATATAACGTTGTAAGTGATATAGTGATGCAATATAACGTTATGCGTTATAACGTAATGGTATATAACGTTATACGTCATATAGAGATGCAATATAATGCCATACGTCATATAGAGATGAAATATAACGGTATACGTTATAACGTAATAGTGCATAACGTTATACGTCATATAGTGATGCAGTATAATGTTATAGGATATAACGTAATAGTCTATGTCGTTATACGTCATATAGAGATGCAATAATACGTTATAGGTCGTATAGAGATGCAATATAACGTTATACGTCATATAGTGATGCAATATATCGTTATACGTTATAACGTAATAGTATATAACGTTATACGTCATATAGTGATGCAATAATACGTTATACGTCGTATAGAGATGCAATATAACGTTATACGTCATATAGTGATGCAATATATCGTTATACGTTATAACGTAATAGTATATAACGTTATACGTCATATAGTGATGCAGTATAAAGTGATACGTCATATAGTGGTACAATATATCGTTATACCTTATAACGTAACAGTATATAACGTTATTCGTGATATAGAGATGCAATATAACGGTATACGTTATAACGTAATATTATATGACGCTATACGTCATATAGTGATGCAGGATAGTGTTATAGGTTAGAACGTAATAGTCTATATCGTTATACGTCATATAGTGATGCAATATAGCGTTATACGTCATATAGTGATGCAATATAATGCCATACGTCATATAGTGACGAAATATAACGCTATTAGCGATATAGTGATGCAATACATCGTTATTCCTTATAACGTAATAGTATATAACGTTATACGACATATAGTGATGCAGTATAACGTTATAGGTTATAACGAAATAGTATATAACGTTATACATCATATAGTGATGCAATATAAAGCGATACGTCATATAGTGATGAAATATAACGTTATAAGTGATATAGTGATGCAATACATCGTTATACCTTATAACGTAATGGTATATAACGTTATACGACATATAGAGAGGCAATATAAAGTTATACGTCATATAGTGATGCAATATATCGTTATACGTTATAACGTAATAGTATATAACGGTATACGTGATATAGAGATGCAATATAACGGTACACGTTATAACGTAATAGTATATGACGTTGTACGTCATATAGTGATGCAATATAAAGTGATACGTCATATAGTGGTGCAATATATCCTTATACGCTATAACGTAATAGTATATAACGTTATACGACATATAGAGATGCAATATAGAGTTATACGTCATATAGTGATGCAATATATCGTTATACGTTATAACGTAATAGTATATAACGTTATACGTGATATAGAGATGCAATATAACGGTACACGTTATAACCTAATAGTACACAACGTTATACGCCATATAGTGATGCAATATAAAGTTATAAGTCATATAGTGGTGCAATGTATCGTTATACGTTACAACGAAATAGTATATATCGTTATACGTCATATAGTGCTGCAATATACAGTTATACGTCATATGGAGATGCAATATAACGGTATACGTTATAACGTAATAGTATATGACGTTATACGTCATATAGTAATGCAATATAAAGTTATACGTCATATCGTGATGCAATATAAAGTTATCCGGTATAACGTAATAGTATATAAGGTTATACTTCATATAGCGATGCAATATAACGTCATAAGTTACAACGTAATACTATCAACGTTTTACGTCATATAGTGATTCAATAATACGTTATACGTCACATAGAGAAGCAATATATCGTTATACGTTATAACGTAATGGTCTATATCGCTGTACGTCATATAGTGATGCAATATAGCATTATAAGTTATAACGTAATGGTATCAACGCTATACGTCATATAGTGATTCAATAATACGTTATACGTCATATAGAGATGCAATGTAACGTTATTCGTTATAACGTAATGGTCTATATATTTATACGACATATAGTGAGGCAATATAGAGTTATACGTCATATAGTGGTGCAATATATCGTTTTGCGTTATAGCGTAATAGTATATAACGTTATACGTCATATAGTGATACAGTATAAAGTGATACGTCATATGGTGGTTCAATATATCGTTATACTCTATAACGTAATAGTATATAACGTTATACGTCATATAGTGATGCAATATAAAGTGATACGTCATATAGTGGTGCAATATATCGTTATACCTTATAACGTAACAGTATATAACGTTATTCGTGATATAGAGATGCAATATAACGGTATACGTTATAACGTAATATTATATGACGCTATACGTCATATAGTGATGCAGGATAGTGTTATAGGTTAGAACGTAATAGTCTATATCGTTATACGTCATATAGTGATGCAATATAGCGTTATACGTTATAACGTAATAGTATAAAACGTTAGACATCATATAGTGATGCAATACATCGTTATACGTTGTAATATAATAGTATATAACGTTATACGTCATAAAGTGATGCAATATAAAGTGATACGTCATATAGTGGTGCAATATATCGTTATACGTTATAACGTAATAGTATATAACGTTATACGACATATAGAGATGCAATATAGAGTTATACGTCATATAGTGGTGCAATATATCGTTATACGCTATAACGTAATAGTATATAACGTTATACGTCATATAGTGATGCAATATAAAGTGATAAGTCATATAGTGGTGCAATATATCGTTATACGCTATATCGTAATAGTATATAACGTTATACGTCATATAGTGATGCAATGTATCGTTATACGTTATAAAGTAATAGTATATAACGTTATACGTCACATAGTAATGCAATATGTCGCTATACGTTATAACGTAATGCTCCATAACATTATACGTTATATAGTGATACAATATAACGCTATACGTTATAACGTAATAGTCTATATCGTTATACTTCACATAGTGATGGGATATAACGTTATACGTCGTATAGAATGCAATATAACGTTATACGTTATAACGTAATAGTCTATATCGTTATACTTCACATAGTGATGGAATATATCGTTATACGTCATATAGTGGTGCAATATATCGTTATACGTTATAACGTAATAGTATATAACGTTATACATCACATAATGATGGAATATATAGTTATACCTTATAACGTAATAGTATATAACGTTAAACGTCAAATAGTAATGCAAAATGTCGCAATACGTTATAACGTAATACTGGATAACTTTATACGTGATATAGTGATGCAATATAACGTTATGCGTTATAACGTAATAGTATATAACGTTATACGTCATATAGTGATGCAATATAAAGTTGTACGTCATATAGTGGTGCAATATGTCGTTATGCGTTATAAAGTAATAGTATATAACGTTATACGTCATATAGTGGTGCAATATAACGTTATACGTCATATAGAGATGCAATATAATGTTATACGTTATAACGTAATATTCGGTATCGTTATACGTCAAATAGAGATGCATTATAACGTTATAGGTTATAAACGTAATAGTATATGACGTTATACGTCATATAGTGACGCAATTTAAAGTTATACGTCATATCGTGATGCAATATAACGTTATCCGTTATAACGTAATAGTATATAAGGTTATACTTCATATAGCGATGCAATATAGAGTTATACGTCATATAGTGGTGCAATATATCGTTATATGTTATAACGTAATAGTCTATATATTTATGCGTCATATAGTGATGCAATATAAAGTTATACGTCATATAGTGGTGCAATATATCGTTATACATTATAACGTAATAGTATATAACGTTATACGTCATATAGTGCTGCAATATAAAGCGATACGTCATATAGAGATGAAATATGACGGAATACGTTATAACGTAACAGTATATGAAGTTATACGTCATATAGTGATGCAATATATCGTTATACATTATAACGTAATAGTATATAACGTTATACGTCATATAGTGCTGCAATATAAAGCGATACGTCATATAGAGATGAAATATGACGGAATACGTTATAACGTAACAGTATATGACGTTATACGTCATATAGTGATGCAATATAACGTTGTAAGTGATATAGTGATGCAATATAACGTTATGCGTTATAACGTAATGGTATATAACGTTATACGTCATATAGAGATGCAATATAATGCCATACGTCATATAGAGATGAAATATAACGGTATACGTTATAACGTAATAGTGCATAACGTTATACGTCATATAGTGATGCAGTATAATGTTATAGGATATAACGTAATAGTCTATGTCGTTATACGTCATATAGAGATGCAATAATACGTTATACGTCGTATAGAGATGCAATATAACGTTATACGTCATATAGTGATGCAATATATCGTTATACGTTATAACGTAATAGTATATAACGTTATACGTCATATAGTGATGCAATATAATGCCATACGTCATATAGAGATGAAATATAACGGTATACGTTATAACGTAATAGTGCATAACGTTATACGTCATATAGTGGTGCAATATAACGTTATGCGCTATAACGTAATAGTCTATGTCGTTATACGTCATATAGTGATGCAATAATACGTTATACGTCGTATAGAGATGCAATATAACGTTATACGTCATATAGTGATGCAATATATCGTTATACGTTATAACGTAATAGTATATAACGTTATACGTCATATAGTGATGCAGTATAAAGTGATACGTCATATAGTGGTGCAATATATCGTTATACCTTATAACGTAACAGTATATAACGTTATTCGTGATATAGAGATGCAATATAACGGTATACGTTATAACGTAATATTATATGACGCTATACGTCATATAGTGATGCAGGATAGTGTTATAGGTTAGAACGTAATAGTCTATATCGTTATACGTCATATAGTGATGCAATATAGCGTTATACGTTATAACGTAATAGTATAAAACGTTAGACATCATATAGTGATGCAATAATACGTTATACGTCATATAGAGATGCAATATAACGTTATACGTCATATAGTGATGCAGTATAATGCCATACGTCATATAGTGACGAAATATAACGCTATTAGCGATATAGTGATGCAATACATCGTTATTCCTTATAACGTAATAGTATATAACGTTATACGACATATAGTGATGCAGTATAACGTTATAGGTTATAACGAAATAGTATATAACGTTATACATCATATAGTGATGCAATATAAAGCGATACGTCATATAGTGATGAAATATAACGTTATAAGTGATATAGTGATGCAATACATCGTTTATACCTTATAACGTAATGGTATATAACGTTATACGACATATAGAGAGGCAATATAAAGTTATACGTCATATAGTGATGCAATATATCGTTATACGTTATAACGTAATAGTATATAACGGTATACGTGATATAGAGATGCAATATAACGGTACACGTTATAACGTAATAGTATATGACGTTGTACGTCATATAGTGATGCAATATAAAGTGATACGTCATATAGTGGTGCAATATATCCTTATACGCTATAACGTAATAGTATATAACGTTATACGACATATAGAGATGCAATATAGAGTTATACGTCATATAGTGATGCAATATATCGTTATACGTTATAACGTAATAGTATATAACGTTATACGTGATATAGAGATGCAATATAACGGTACACGTTATAACCTAATAGTACACAACGTTATACGCCATATAGTGATGCAATATAAAGTTATAAGTCATATAGTGGTGCAATGTATCGTTATACGTTACAACGAAATAGTATATATCGTTATACGTCATATAGTGCTGCAATATACAGTTATACGTCATATGGAGATGCAATATAACGGTATACGTTATAACGTAATAGTATATGACGTTATACGTCATATAGTAATGCAATATAAAGTTATACGTCATATCGTGATGCAATATAAAGTTATCCGGTATAACGTAATAGTATATAAGGTTATACTTCATATAGCGATGCAATATAACGTCATAAGTTACAACGTAATACTATCAACGTTTTACGTCATATAGTGATTCAATAATACGTTATACGTCACATAGAGAAGCAATATATCGTTATACGTTATAACGTAATAGTCTATATCGCTGTACGTCATATAGTGATGCAATATAGCATTATAAGTTATAACGTAATGGTATCAACGCTATACGTCATATAGTGATTCAATAATACGTTATACGTCATATAGAGATGCAATGTAACGTTATTCGTTATAACGTAATGGTCTATATATTTATACGACATATAGTGAGGCAATATAAAGTTATACGTCATATAGTGGTGCAATATATCGTTTTGCGTTATAGCGTAATAGTATATAACGTTATACGTCATATAGTGATGCAGTATAAAGTGATACGTCATATGGTGGTTCAATATATCGTTATACTCTATAACGTAATAGTATATAACGTTATACGTCATATAGTGATGCAATATAAAGTGATACGTCATATAGTGGTGCAATATATCGTTATACCTTATAACGTAACAGTATATAACGTTATTCGTGATATAGAGATGCAATAAAACGGTATACGTTATAACGTAATATTATATGACGCTATACGTCATATAGTGATGCAGGATAGTGTTATAGGTTAGAACGTAATAGTATATATCGTTATACGTCATATAGTGATGCAATATAGCGTTATACGTTATAACGTAATAGTATAAAACGTTAGACATCATATAGTGATGCAATACATCGTTATACGTTGTAATATAATAGTATATAACGTTATACGTCATAAAGTGATGCAATATAAAGTGATACGTCATATAGTGGTGCAATATATCGTTATACGTTATAACGTAATAGTATATAACGTTATACGACATATAGAGATGCAATATAGAGTTATACGTCATATAGTGGTGCAATATATCGTTATACGCTATAACGTAATAGTATATAACGTTATACGTCATATAGTGATGCAATATAAAGTGATAAGTCATATAGTGGTGCAATATATCGTTATACGCTATATCGTAATAGTATATAACGTTATACGTCATATAGTGATGCAATGTATCGTTATACGTTATAAAGTAATAGTATATAACGTTATACGTCACATAGTAATGCAATATGACGCTATACGTTATAACGTAATACTCCATAACGTTATACGTGATATAGTGATGCAATATAACGTTATGCGTTATAACGTAATATTATATAAGGTTATACGTCGTATAGTGATGCAATAATACGTTATACGTCATATAGAGATGCAATATTACGTTATACGTTATAACGTAATAGTCTATATATTTATGCGTCATATAGTGATGCAATATAAAGTTATACGTCATATAGTGGTGCAATATATCGTTATGCGTTATAACGTAATAGTATATAAAATTATACTTCACATAGTGATGGAATATATAGTTATACCTTATAACGTAATAGTATATAACGTTATACGTCATATAGAGATGCAATATAATGCCATACGTCATATAGAGATGAAATATAACGGTATACGTTATAACGTAATAGTGCATAACGTTATACGTCATATAGTGATGCAGTATAGTGTTATAGGTTATAACGTAATAGTCTATATCGTTATACGTCATATAGTGACGCAATATATCGTTATAGGTTATAATGTAACACTATATAACGTTATACGTCATATAGTGATGCAATATAACGTTGTAAGTGATATAGTGAAGCAATATATCGTTATACCTAGTAACGTAATAGTATAAAACGTTATACGTCATATAGTTATGCAGTATAACGTTATAGGTTATAACGTATTAGTATATCACGTTATACGTCACATAGTAATGCAATATGTCGCTATACGTTATAACGTAATGCTCCATAACATTATACGTTATATAGTGATACAATATAACGCTATACGTTATAACGTAATAGTCTATATCGTTATACTTCACATAGTGATGGGATATAACGTTATACGTCGTATAGAGATGCAATATAACGTTATACGTTATAACGTAATAGTCTATATCGTTATACTTCACATAGTGATGGGAGGAATATATCGTTATACGTCATATAGTGGTGCAATATATCGTTATACGTTATAACGTAATAGTATATAACGTTATACATCACATAATGATGGAATATAATAGTTATACCTTATAACGTAATAGTATATAACGTTAAACGTCAAATAGTAATGCAAAATGTCGCAATACGTTATAACGTAATACTGGATAACTTTATACGTGATATAGTGATGCAATATAACGTTATGCGTTATAACGTAATAGTATATAACGTTATACGTCATATAGTGATGCAATATAAAGTTGTACGTCATATAGTGGTGCAATATGTCGTTATGCGTTATAAAGTAATAGTATATAACGTTATACGTCATATAGTGGTGCAATATAACGTTATACGTCATATAGAGATGCAATATAATGTTATACGTTATAACGTAATATTCGGTATCGTTATACGTCAAATAGAGATGCATTATAACGTTATAGGTTATAACGTAATAGTATATGACGTTATACGTCATATAGTGACGCAATTTAAAGTTATACGTCATATCGTGATGCAATATAACGTTATCCGTTATAACGTAATAGTATATAAGGTTATACTTCATATAGCGATGCAATATAGAGTTATACGTCATATAGTGGTGCAATATATCGTTATATGTTATAACGTAATAGTCTATATATTTATGCGTCATATAGTGATGCAATATAAAGTTATACGTCATATAGTGGTGCAATATATCGTTATACATTATAACGTAATAGTATATAACGTTATACGTCATATAGTGCTGCAATATAAAGCGATACGTCATATAGAGATGAAATATGACGGAATACGTTATAACGTAACAGTATATGAAGTTATACGTCATATAGTGATGCAATATATCGTTATACATTATAACGTAATAGTATATAACGTTATACGTCATATAGTGCTGCAATATAAAGCGATACGTCATATAGAGATGAAATATGACGGAATACGTTATAACGTAACAGTATATGACGTTATACGTCATATAGTGATGCAATATAACGTTGTAAGTGATATAGTGATGCAATATAACGTTATGCGTTATAACGTAATGGTATATAACGTTATACGTCATATAGAGATGCAATATAATGCCATACGTCATATAGAGATGAAATATAACGGTATACGTTATAACGTAATAGTGCATAACGTTATACGTCATATAGTGATGCAGTATAATATTATAGGATATAACGTAATAGTCTATGTCGTTATACGTCATATAGAGATGCAATAATACGTTATACGTCGTATAGAGATGCAATATAACGTTATACGTCATATAGTGATGCAATATATCGTTATACGTTATAACGTAATAGTATATAACGTTAAACGTCATATACTGATGCAATATAATGCCATACGTCATATAGAGATGAAATATAACGGTATACGTTATAACGTAATAGTGCATAACGTTATACGTCATATAGTGGTGCAATATAACGTTATGCGCTATAACGTAATAGTCTATGTCGTTATACGTCATATAGTGATGCAATAATACGTTATACGTCGTATAGAGATGCAATATAACGTTATACATCATATAGTGATGCAATATATCGTTATACGTTATAACGTAATAGTATATAACGTTATACGTCATATAGTGATGCAGTATAAAGTGATACGTCATATAGTGGTGCAATATATCGTTATACCTTATAACGTAACAGTATATAACGTTATTCGTGATATAGAGATGCAATATAACGGTATACGTTATAACGTAATATTATATGACGCTATACGTCATATAGTGATGCAGGATAGTGTTATAGGTTAGAACGTAATAGTCTATATCGTTATACGTCATATAGTGATGCAATATAGCGTTATACGTTATAACGTAATAGTATAAAACGTTAGACATCATATAGTGATGCAATAATACGTTATACGTCATATAGAGATGCAATATAACGTTATACGTCATATAGTGATGCAATATAATGCCATACGTCATATAGTGACGAAATATAACGCTATTAGCGATATAGTGATGCAATACATCGTTATTCCTTATAACGTAATAGTATATAACGTTATACGACATATAGTGATGCAGTATAACGTTATAGGTTATAACGAAATAGTATATAACGTTATACATAATATAGTGATGCAATATAAAGCGATACGTCATATAGTGATGAAATATAACGTTATAAGTGATATAGTGATGCAATACATCGTTATACCTTATAACGTAATGGTATATAACGTTATACGACATATAGAGAGGCAATATAAAGTCATACGTCATATAGTGATGCAATATATCGTTATACGTTATAACGTAATAGTATATAACGGTATACGTGATATAGAGATGCAATATAACGGTACACGTTATAACGTAATAGTATATGACGTTGTACGTCATATAGTGATGCAATATAAAGTGATACGTCATATAGTGGTGCAATATATCCTTATACTATAACGTAATAGTATATAACGTTATACGACATATAGAGATGCAATATAGAGTTATACATCATATAGTGATGCAATATATCGTTATACGTTATAACGTAATAGTATATAACGTTATACGTGATATAGAGATGGAATATAACGGTACACGTTATAACCTAATAGTACACAACGTTATACGCCATATAGTGATGCAATATAAAGTTATAAGTCATATAGTGGTGCAATGTATCGTTATACGTTACAACGAAATAGTATATATCGTTATACGTCATATAGTGCTGCAATATACAGTTATACGTCATATGGAGATGCAATATAACGGTATACGTTATAACGTAATAGTATATGACGTTATACGTCATATAGTAATGCAATATAAAGTTATACGTCATATCGTGATGCAATATAAAGTTATCCGGTATAACGTAATAGTATATAAGGTTATACTTCATATAGCGATGCAATATAACGTCATAAGTTACAACGTAATACTATCAACGTTTTACGTCATATAGTGATTCAATAATACGTTATACGTCACATAGAGAAGCAATATATCGTTATACGTTATAAAGTAATAGTCTATATCGCTGTACGTCATATAGTGATGCAATATAGCATTATAAGTTATAACGTAATGGTATCAACGCTATACGTCATATAGTGATTCAATAATACGTTATACGTCATATAGAGATGCAATGTAACGTTATTCGTTATAACGTAATGGTCTATATATTTATACGACATATAGTGATGCAATATAAAGTTATACGTCATATAGTGGTGCAATATATCGTTTTGCGTTATAGCGTAATAGTATATAACGTTATACGTCATATAGTGATGCAGTATAAAGTGATACGTCATATGGTGGTTCAATATATCGTTATACTCTATAACGTAATAGTATATAACGTTATACGTCATATAGTGATGCAATATAAAGTGATACGTCATATAGTGGTGCAATATATCGTTATACCTTATAACGTAACAGTATATAACGTTATTCGTGATATAGAGATGCAATATAACGGTATACGTTATAACGTAATATTATATGACGCTATACGTCATATAGTGATGCAGGATAGTGTTATAGGTTAGAACGTAATAGTCTATATCGTTATACGTCATATAGTGATGCAATATAGCGTTATACGTTATAACGTAATAGTATAAAACGTTAGACATCATATAGTGATGCAATACATCGTTATACGTTATAATATAATAGTATATAACGTTATACGTCATAAAGTGATGCAATATAAAGTGATACGTCATATAGTGGTGCAATATATCGTTATACGTTATAACGTAATAGTATATAACGTTATACGACATATAGAGATGCAATATAGAGTTATACGTCATATAGTGGTGCAATATATCGTTATACGCTATAACGTAATAGTATATAACGTTATACGACATATAGAGATGCAATATAGAGTTATACGTCATATAGTGATGCAGTATATCGTTATACGCTATAACGTAACAGTATATAACGTTATACGTGATATAGAGATGCAATATAACGGTACACGTTATAACGTAATAGTGTATGACGTTGTAAGTCATATAGTGATGCAATATATCGTTATACGTTATAAAGTAATAGTATATAACGTTATACGTGATATAGAGATGCAATATAACGGTACACGTTATAACGTAATAGTATATGACGTTATAAGTCATATAGTGATGCAATATAGCGTTATACGTTATAACGTAATAGTATAAAACGTTAGACATCATATAGTGATGCAATATAGCGTTATACGTTATAACGTAATAGTATAAAACGTTAGACATCATATAGTTATGCAATACATCGTTATACGTTATAACGTAATAGTATATAACGTTATACGTCATATAGTGATGCAATATAAAGTGATACGTCATATTGTGATGCAATATATCGTTATACGTTATAACGTAATAGTATATAACGTTATACGTCATAAAGAGATGCAATATAAAGTGATACGTCATATAGTGGTGCAATATATCGTTATACGCTATAACGTAATAGTATATAACGTTATACGACATATAGAGATGCAATATAGAGTTATACACCATATAGTGGTGCAATGCATCGTTATACGTTATAACGTAATAGTATATAACGTTATACATCATATAGCGATGCATTATAACGTTATAAGAGATATATCGATGCAACATAACGTTATAAGTGATATAGTGGTGCAATATAACGTTATACCTTATAACATAATAGTATATAACGTTATACGTCATATAGTGATGCAGTTCAACGTTATAGGTTATAACGTAATAGTATAAGACGTTATACGTCATATAGTGGTGCAATATATCGTTATACCCTATACCATAATAGTATATAAGGTTATACTTCATATAGTGATGCAATATATCGTTATACCTTATAACCTAATAGTATATAACGTTATACATCATATAGTGATGCAGTACAACGTTATAGGTTATAATGTAATAGTATATGACGTTATACGTCATATAGTGGTGCAATATAACGTTATACTTCACATAGTGATGGAATATATAGTTATGCCTTATTACGTAATAGTATATAACGTTATACGTCATATAGTGATGCAATATATCGTTATACGTTGTAACGTAATACTCAATAACGTTATACGTCATAGAGTGATGCAATATAACGTTATACTTCACATAGTGATGGAATATATAGTTATACCTTATTACGTAATAGTATATAACGTTATACGTCATATAGTGATGCAATATATCGTTATACGTTATAACGTAATAGTATATAACGTTATACGTCATATAGTGATGCAATATAACGTTATACTTCACATAGTGATGGAATATAGTTATACCTTATACGAATATAGAATAGAATTATAGAATTTCGAATAGTTATACCTTATTACGTAATAGTATATAACCTTATACGTCATATAGTAATGCACTATAACGTTATAAGTGATATAATGATGCATTATATCGTTATACCTTATAACGCAATAGTATATAACGTTATACGTCATATAGTTATGCAGTATAACGTTATAGGTTATAACGTAATAGTACATATCGTTATACGTCACATAGTAATGCAATATGTCGCTATACGTTATAACGTAATAGTATATAACGTTATACGTCATATAGTGATGCAATATAACGTTATACTTCACATAGTGATGGAATATATAGTTATACCTTATTACGTAACAGTATATAACCTTATACGTCATATAGTGATGCACTATAACGTTATAAGTGATATAGTGTTGCATTATATCGTTATACCTTATAACGTAATAATATATAACGTTATACGTCATATAGAGAAGCAATGTAACGTTATACGTTATAACGTAATAGTCTATATCGTTATACTTCACATAGTCATGGTATATATCGTTATACGTCATATAGTGGTGCAATATATCGTTATACGTTATGACGTAATATTATATAACGTTATACTTCACATAGTGATGGAATATATAGTTATTCCTTATAACGTAGTAGTATATAACGTTATACGTTATATATTGATACAATATTACGTTATACGTTATAACGTAATAGTATATAACGTTATACGTCATATAGAGAAGCAATGTAACGTTATACGTTATAACGCAATAGTCTATATCGTTATACTTCACATAGTGATGGAATATATCGTTATACGTCAAATAGTGGTGCAATATATCGTTATACGTTATAACGTAATAGTATATGACGCTATACGTCATATAGTGATGCAGTATAGTGTTATAGGTTATAACGTAATAGTATATAACGTTATACGTCATATAGTGATGCAATATAACGTTATACTTCACATAGTGATGCAATATATCGTTATACGTTATAACGTAATAGTATATAACGTTATACGTGATATAGAGATGCAATATAACGGTATACGTTATAACGTAATCGTATATGACGTTATACGTCATATAGTGATGCAATATAAAGTGATACGTCATATAGTGGTGCAATATATCGTTATACGTTATAACATAACAGTATATAACGTTATACGTGATATAGAGATGCAATATAACAGTATACGTTATAACGTAATTGTATATGACGCTATTCGTCATATAGTGATGCAGTATAGTGTTATTGGTTATAACGTAATAGTCTATATCGTTATACGTCATATAGTGATGCAATATATCGTTATACGTTATAACGTAATAGTATAAAACGTTAGACATCATATAGTGATGCAATACATCGTTATACGCTATAACATAATAGTATATAACGTTATACGTCATAAAGTGATGCAATATAAAGTGATACGTCATATAGTGGTGCAATATATCGTTATACGCTATAACGTAATAGTATATAACGTTATACGGCATATAGAGATGCAATATAGAGTTGTACGTCATATAGAGATGCAATATAACGGTATACGTTATAACGTAATAGTATATGACGTTATACGTCATATAGTGATGCAATATAAAGTTATACGTCATATCGTGATGCAATATAACGTTATCCGTTATAACGTAATAGTATATAAGGTTATACTTCATACAGCGATGCAATATGGAGTTATACGTCATATAGTGGTGCAATATATCGTTATACGTTATAACGTAAGAGTATATAACGTTATACGTGATATAGAGATGCAATATAACGGTATACGTTATAACGTAATAGTATATGACGCTATACGTCATATAGTGATGCAGTATAGTGTTATAGGTTATAACGTAATAGTCTATATCGTTATACCTCATACAGTGATGCAATATAGCGTTATACGTTATAACGTAATAGTATAATACGTTAGACATCATATAGTGATGCAATATATATCGTTATACGTTATAACGTAATAGTATATTACGTTATACGTCATATAGTGATGCAATATAAAGTGATACGTCATATAGTGGTGCAATATATCGTTATACGTTATAACGTAAGAGTATATAACGTTATACGTCATATAGTGGTGCAATATAACGGTATACGTTATAACGTAATAGTATATGACGCTATACGTCATATAGTGATGCAGTATAGTCTTATAGGTTATAACGTAATAGTCTATATCGTTATACGTCATATAGTGACGCAATATATCGTTATAGGTTATAATGTAACACTATATAACGTTATACGTCATATAGTGATGCAATATAACGTTGTGAGTGATATAGTGAAGCAATATATCGTTATACCTAATAACGTAATAGTATAAAACGTTATACGTCATATAGTTATGCAATGTATCGTTATACGTTATAAAGTAATAGTATATAACGTTATACGTCACATAGTAATGCAATATGACGCTATACGTTATAACGTAATACTCCATAACGTTATACGTGATATAGTGATGCAATATAACGTTATGCGTTATAACGTAATATTATATAAGGTTATACGTCGTATAGTGATGCAATAATACGTTATACGTCATATAGAGATGCAATATTACGTTATACGTTATAACGTAATAGTCTATATATTTATGCGTCATATAGTGATGCAATATAAAGTTATACGTCATATAGTGGTGCAATATATCGTTATGCGTTATAACGTAATAGTATATAACGTTATACGTCATATAGTGGTGCAATATAACGGTATACGTTATAACGTAATAGTATATGACGCTATACATCATATAGTGATGCAGTATAGTGTTATAGGTTATAACGTAATAGTCTATATCGTTATACGTCATATAGTGATGCAATATAGCGTTATACGTTATAACGTAATAGTATAAAAAGTTAGACATCATATAGTTATGCAATACATCGTTATACGTTATAACGTAATAGTATAAAAAGTTAGACATCATATAGTTATGCAATACATCGTTATACGTTATAACGTAATAGTATATAACGTTATACGTCATAAAGTGATGCAATATAACGTTATGCGTTATAATGTAATAGTATATAACGTTATACGTCATATAGTGATGCAATATAAAGTTGTACGTCATATAGTGGTGCAATATGTCGTTATGCGTTATAAAGTAATAGTATTTAACGTTAAACGTCATATAGTGGTGCAATATAACGTTATACGTCATATAGGGATGCAATATAATGTTATACGTTATAACGTAATATTCGATATCGTTATACGTCAAATAGAGATGCATTATAACGTTATAGGTTATAACGTAATAGTATATAACGTTATACGTCACATAGTAATGCAATATGTCGCTATACGTTATAACATAATGCTCCATAACATTATACGTTATATAGTGATACAATATAACGCTATACGTTATAACGTAATGGTATATAACGTTATACGTCATATAGAGATGCAATATAACGTTATAAGTGATATAGTGATGCTATATAACGTTATACCTTATACTGTAATAGCATATAACGTTATACGTCACATAGTGATGCAATATATCGTTATACGTTGTAACGTAATGCTCCAAAACGTTATACGTCAATAGTAATGCAATATAACGTTATACGTTAAAACGTAATACTCCATAACCTTATACGTCATATAGTGATGCAATATAACGTTATACGTTATAAAAGTATATGCCGTTATACGTCAATTAGTGATGCAGCATAACGTTATAGGTAATAACGTAATAGTATATAATGTTATACGTCATATAGTGATGCAGTACAACGTTATAGGTTATAACGTAATAGTATATGACGTTATACGTCATATAGTGGTGCAATATAACGTTATAGGTTACAACGCAATAGTATATAACGTTATACGTCACATAGTAATGCAATAAGTTGTTATACGTTGTAACGTAATACTCCATAACGTTATATGTCATATAGTAATGCAATATAACGTTATACGTTAAATCGTAATACTCCATAACCTTATACGTCATATAGTAATGCAATATAACGTTATAAGTTACAACGTAATAGTCTATATCGTTATACGTCATATAGTGATGCAATATATCGTTATACGCTATAACGTAATAGTATATAGCGTTATACTTCACGTAGTGATGGAATATAAAGTGATACGTCATATAGTGGTGCAATATATCGTTATACGTTATAACGTAATAGTATATAACGTATACGTCATATAGTTGTGCAGTATAACGTTATAGGTTATAACGTAATAGTCTATATCGTTATACGTCATATCGTGATGCAATATATCGTTATACGTTATAACCTAATAGTATATAGCGTTATACTTCACATAGTAATGGAATATATCGTTATACGTTATAACGTAATATTTTATATCGTTATACGTCAAATAGTGATGCAGTATAACGTTATAGGTTATAACGTAATGGTATATAACGTTATACGTCACATAGTGATGCAATATAACGTTATACGTCATATAGAGATGCAATATAATGTTATACGTTATAACGTAATATCTTATATCGTTAAACGTCAAATAGTTATGCAGTATAACGTTATAGGTTATAACGTAATGGTATATAGCGTTATACGTCACATAGTGATGCAATATAACGTTATACGTCATATAGAGATGCAATATAATGTTATACGTTGTAACGTAATATTTTATATCGTTATACGTCAAACAGTGATGCAGTATAACGTTATAGGGTATAACGTAATGGTATATAACGTTATACGTCACATAGTAATGCAATATGTCGCTATACGTTATAACGTAATACTCCATAACGTTATACGTGATATAGTGATGCAATATAACGTTATACGTTGTAACGTAACAGTATATGACGTTATTCGTCATATAGTGATGCAATATAACGTTGTAAGTGATATAGTCATGCAATATATCATTATACCTTATACCGTAATAGTATATGACGTTATACGTCATATAGAGATGCAATATAATATTATACGTTATAACGTAATATTCTATATCGTTATACGTCAAATAGAGATGCGGTATAACGTTATAAGTGATATAGTGATGCAATATACCGTTATACCTTATACCGTAATAGTATATAACGTTATACGTCATATAGAGATGCAATATAATGTTATACGTTGTAACGTAATATTTTATATCGTTATACGTCAAACAGTGATGCAGTATAACGTTATAGGGTATAACGTAATGGTATATAACGTCACACGTCACATAGTAATGCATTATGTCGTTATACGTTATAACGTAATACTCCATAAGGTTATACGTGATATAGTGATGCAATATAAAGTTATACGTCATATAGTGGTGCAATCTGTCGTTACGCGCTATAACGTAATAGTATATGACGATATACTTCACATAGTTACGCAGTATAATGTTATAGGTTATAACGTAATAGTACGTAACGTAAAACGTCACATAGTAATGCATTATGATCGTTATACGTTATAACGTAATACTCCATAATGTTATACGTGATATAGTGATGCAATATAACGTTATACGTGATATAGTGATGCAATATAGCGTTATACGTTATAACGTAACAGTATATGACGTTATACGTCGTATAGTGGTGCAATATAACGTTGTATGTGTTATAGTGATGCAATATAACGTTATGCGTTATAACGTAATAGTATACAAGGTTATACTTCATATCGTGATGCAATATAACGTTATATGTTTTAACGTAATAGTATCAACGTTATAGGTCATATAGTGATTCAATAATACGTTATACGTCAAACAGAGATGCAATATAACGTTATACGTTATAACGTAATAGTATATAAAGCTATACTTCATATAGTGATGCAATATAACGTTATGCGTTATAACGTAATAGTATATAACGTTATACGTTGTAACGGAATACTCCATAACGTTATACTTCATATAGTAATGCAATATAACGTTACAAGTTATAACGTAATAGTACAAACGTTATACATCATATAGTGATGCAATATAACGTTATAAGTGATACAGTGATGCAATATAACGTCATGCGTTATAACGTAATAGTATAAATCGTTGTACGATATAAGGTAATACTCTATATCGCTATACGTTATAACGTAATAGTTAATAACGATATACGTCATATAGGGATGCTATATAACGTTACAAGTGATGCAATATAACGTTGTACCTTATAATGTAATAGTGTATAACGTTATACGTCATATAGTGGTGCAATACATCGTTATACCTTATAACGTAATAGTATATAACGTTATACGTCAAATAGAGATGCAACATAAAGTTATACGTCATATAGTGATGCAATATAGCGTTATACGTTATAACGTAATAGTATATAACGTTAGACATCATATAGTGATGCAATATAACCTTATACGTTATAACGTAATAGTATATAACGTTATACGTCATACAGTGATGCAATATAAAGCGATACGTCATATAGAGATGAAATATAACGGTATACGTTATAACGTAATAGTGTATAACGTTATACGTCATATTGTGATGCAATATAACGTTATAAGTAATATAATGACGCAATATAACGTTATACATCATATAGTGATGTAATATAACGTTATACGTTATAACGTAATAGCATAAAACGTTACACGACATAACGTAATAGTATATAACGTTATACGACATATAGTGATACAATGTAACGTTATACGTCATGTAGTGATGCGATATAACGTTATACGTCATATAGTGATGCAATATAACGTTATGCGTCACATAGTTTTATACGTCATACAGAGATGCGATATAACGTTATACGTGATAACGTAATAGTATATAACGTTATACGTCATATGGTGATGCAACATAACGTTATGCATTCATATAGTGATGCAATATAACGTTATACCTTATAAGCTTATATTATATGACGTTATACATTATAAAGTAATACTATATAACGTTATACGTCATATAGTTATGCAATATAACGATATACGTCCTACAGTGATGGAATGTAACGTTATACGTCATAACGTAATAGTATATAACTTTATACGCCATATAATGGTGCAGTATAACGTTATACGTCGTATAGTGATGCAATATAACGTCATACCTCATATCGTGATGCAATATAACGTTATACGTCCTATAGAGATGCAATATAACGTTATACGTCATGTAGTGATGCGATATAAAGTTATACGTTATATCGTAATAGTATATAACATTATACGACATAACGTAATAGTATATAACGTTAGACGTCATATAGTGATGCACTATAACGTTATACCTTATAACCTAATAGTATATGACGTTATACCTTATAACGTAATAGTATATAACGTTATACATCATATAGTGATGCAATATAACGTTATACGTCCTATAGTGATGCAATATAACGTCATATCTCATATCGTGATGCGACATAACGTTATTCGCTATAACGTAATAGTATACAACGTTATACATCATATAGTGATGCAATATAACGTTATACGCTATAATGTAATAGTATAAAACGTTACACGACATAACGTAATAGTATATAACGTTATGCGTTATAACGTAATAGTATAAAACGTTACACGACATAACGTAATATTATATAACGTTATACGTCATATAGCGATGAAATATAACGTTATACGTTTTAACGTAATAGTATATAACGTTATACGTCGTATAGTGATGAGATATAACGTTATACGTTATAACGTAATAGTATATAGCGTTATACGACAAAACGTCATAGTATATAACGTTATACATCATATAGTGATACAATTTAAAATTATACTTTATAATGTAATAGTATAAAACGTTTCACGACATAACGTAATAGTATTCGCACCAGCCCAAAGAGCAGGAAGTCTTTATCGAATTGCCTACTGACAAAAGCTTACAGTATCAATAGTTTCAAGTAATAGTAATATTTCCACATAGTACAAGGCAATGTGGGATCCGAAATCGCTTACAAAATTAGGTAATAACAGGAAATGTATGCAAGAAACTATAAGGTATATGTATAGCTTGGAAATTGTAATCGCCGCTCGCTCGTCAAAATCTAGTCCAACCTCACAACCGATCCGACACGTTCGCAAATTTGAAATAAGACGCCTCCTTACCAAATAACGAACGCAGGAGGAATTGGTTTTATGTTAGGCTACAGTTCTCGAGGGAGC
Organism: Bombus affinis; assembly: GCF_024516045.1. Lineage (NCBI taxonomy): Eukaryota > Metazoa > Arthropoda > Insecta > Hymenoptera > Apidae > Bombus > Bombus affinis. The sequence continues at coordinate 54,389 of NW_026109217.1, forward strand.
GCAGCGAGCGAGAGGCGCGTAAAGGTGTGTCACAAAGCAACTGTTTGGCACATAAGGACTTTAAAATATTCGCTCCAGCTTGAGGAGCCGGAAGCCTCCATTGAATTTCCTACAGACAAAAGTTTTCAGATTATTAATAGTTTTACATAAATGGTAACATTTGCACATACTACGGTGCAGCGTGAGGTCCGAAATCGCTGACAAAATTAGGTGACAACAGGAAATATATGCAAGGCAATATAAGGTATATGTATAGCTTGGAAATTGTAATCGCCGCTCGCTCGTCAAAATCTAGTCCAACCTCACAACCGATCCGACATGTTCGCTAATTTGAAATAAGTCGCCTCCTTATCGAATAACAAACGCGGGAGGGATTGGTTTTAGGTTAAGCTATAGTTTTCGAGCGAGCGCAGCGAGCGAGAGACGCGTAAAGGTGTGTCACAAAGCAACTGTTTGGCATATAAAGACATTAAAATACTCGCACCAGCCCGAAGAGGAGCAAGTCATTATCGAATTGACAACTGACAAAAGTTTACAGATTATCAGTAGTTCTACGGAAATAGGAACATTTCCACATACTACGGTGCAGCGTGAGGTCCGAAATCTCTGACAAAAATAGGTAATAACAGGAAATATATGCAAGGCAATATAAGGTACATGTATAGCTGGGAAATTGTAATCGCCGCTCGCTCGTCAAAATCTAGTCCAACTTCACAACCGATCGGACACTTTCGCAAATTTGAAATAAGACCCCTCCTTATCGAACAACGAACGCGGGAGGGATTGGTTTTAGGTTAGGCTATAGATTTGGCGCGAGCGCAGCGAGCTGGTGTCGCTTAAAGGTTTGTCACAAACCAACGGTTTGGCACATATGGACATTAAAATATTCGCTCCAGCTTGAGGAGCCGGAAGCGTCTATCGAATTGCCTACTGACAAAAGTTTGCAGTTTATCAATAGTTTTACATAAATAGGAACATTTCCACATAGTACGGTGCAGCGTGAGGTCCGAAATAGCTGACAAAATTAGGTAATAAGAGGAAATGTATGCAAGGCAACATATGGTATATGTATAGCTTGGAAATTGTAATCGCCGCTCGCTCATCAAAATCTAGTCCAACTTCACACGAGATCCGACATGTTCCCAAATTTGGAATAAGTCGCCTCCTTATCGAATAACGAACGCGGGAGGGATTGGTTTTAGGTTAGGCTATAGTTTTCGAGCGAGCGCAGCGAGCGAGATGCTCTTATAGGTGTGTCACAAAGCAAATGTTTGGCACATAGGGACATTGAAATATTCGCACCAGCTCGAGGAGCCGGAAGTCTTTATCGCATTGCCTACTGACAAAAGTTTAGAGTTTATCAATAGTTTCACACAAATACTAATATTTCCACATAGTGCAGAGCAATGCGAGATCCGAAATCGTATACAAAATTAGGTAATAACAGGAAATGTATGCAAGGCAATATAAGGTATATGTATAACTTGGAAATTGTAATCGCCGCTCGCTCATCAAAATCCAGTCCAACCTCACGCGCGATCCGACACGTTCCCAAATTTGGAATAAGTCGCCTCCTTATCGAATAACGAACGCAGGAGAGATTGGGTATAGGTTAGGTTATAGTAGTCGAGCGAGCGCAGCTAGCTGGGGACGCTTAAAGGTCTGTAACAAAAAAACGGTTTCGCACATAGGGACATTGAAATATTCGCACCCAAGAGCCCAAGGAGCCGGAAGTCTTTATCGAATTGCATACTGACACAAGTTTATAGTTTATCAATAGTTTCACATAAATAGTAATATTTCCACGTAGTACAGTGCAATGTGAGATCCGAATTTGCAGACAAAATTAGGTAATAACAGGTAATATATGCCAGGCAATATAAGGTATATGTATAGCTTGGAAATTATAATCGTTGCTCGGACGCTCCAGTCGCTCGTGAAAATCTAGCCCAATCTCACAGCCGAGCCGACACGTTCGCTAATTTGAAATATGTCGCCTCCTTATCGAATAACGAACGCAAGAGTGATTGGTTTTAGGTTGGGCTATAGTTTTCGTGCGAGCGCTGCGAGCGAGAGGCGCGCAAAGTAGTGTCACAACCCAACGGATTGGCACATAGGGACATTGAAATATTCGCTCCAGCCCGAGGAGCGGGAAGTCTTTATCCTATTGCCTACTGACAAATGTTTACAGTTTATGAATAGTTTCACATAAATAGTACTATTTCCACATACTACAGTGCAATGTGATGTCCGAAATGGCTGACAAAATTAGGTAATAACACGAAATATATACAAGGCAATATAAGGTATATGTATAGCTTGGAAATTGTGACCGTTGCTCGCTCGCTCCGCTCGCTCGTAAAAATCTAGTCCAACCTCACAACCGATCCGACACGTTCGCAAATTCGAAATATGTCGCCTCCTTATCGAATAACGAACGCAAGTGGGATTGGTTTTAGGTTGGGCTATAATTTTCGAACGAGCGCAGCGAGCGAGGGACTCGTAATGATTTGTCACGACCCAACGGTTTGGCACATAGGGACATTGAAATATGCGCACCAGCCCGAGGAACCGGAAGTCTTTATCCTATTGCCTATTGACAAATGCTTACAATTTACCTATAGTTTCACATAAATAGTACTATTTCCACATACTACAGTGCAATGCGATGTCCGAAATGGCTGACAAAATTAGGTAATAACACGAAATATATGCAAGGCAATATAAGGTATATGTATAGCTTGGAAATTGTGATCGCTGCTCGCTCGCTCCGCTCGCTCGTAAAAATCTAGTCCAACCTCACAACCGATCCGACACGTTCGCAAATTGGAAATATGTCGCCACCATATCGAATAGTGAACGCAAAATGGATTGGTTTTAGGTTAGGCTATAGTTTTCGAACGAGCGCAGCGAGCGAGCGACGAGTAAAGGTGTGTCACAAACCAACGGTTTGGCAGATACGGACATTGAAACATTCGCACCAGCCCGAGGAGCGGGAAGTCTTTATCCTATTGCCTACTGACAAATGTTTACAGTTTATGAATAGTTTCACATAAGTAGTACTATTTCCACATAGTACAGTGCAATGTAATGTCCGAAATGGCTGACAAAATTAGGTAATAATATGAAATATATGCAAGGCAATATAAGGTATATGTATACCTTGGAAATTGTAATCGTAGCTCGCTCCCTCCGCTCGCTCGTCAAAATCTAGTCCAACCTCACACGCGATCCGACACGTTCCCAAATTTGGAATAAGTCGCCTCCTTATCGAATAACGAACGCAGGACGGATTGCTTTTAGGTTAGGCTATAGTTGTCTAGCGAGCGCAGCGAGCTGGCGGCGCTTAATGGTTTGTCACAAACCAACGGTTTGCCACATAAGGACATTAAAATTTTCGCACCAGCTCGAGGAGCAGGAAGTCTTTATCGAATTGCCTACTGACAAAAGCTTACAGATTATCAATAGTTTTACATAAATAGGAACATTTCCACATATTACGGTGCTGCGTGTGGTCCGAAATCGCTGACAAAATTAGGTAATAACAGGAAATATATGCCAGGCAATGTACGGTGTATGTATAGCTTGGAAATTGTAATCGTTGCTCGCTCGCTCCGCTCGCTCGTAAAAATCTAGTCCAACCTCACAACCGAACGGACACGTTGGCAAATTTGAAATAAGTCCCCTCCTTATCGAGCAACGAACGCAAGAGGGATTGGTTTTTGGTTAAGCTATAGTCTTGGAGCGGGCGCAGCGAGCGAGGGATGCGTAAAGGTGTATCACAAGGCAACCGTTTGGCACATAGGGACATTCAAATCTTCGCACGAGCCCGAGGAGCCGGAAGTCTTTATCGTATTGCCCACTGACAAAGTATTACAGATTATCAATAGTTTTATATAAATAGTAACATCTCCACATGGTATGCTGCAACGTGAGGTCCGAAATCTCTGACAAAATTTGGTAATAACAGGAAATATACGCCAGGCAATATACGGTATACATATAACTTGGAAATTGTGACCGTTGCTCGCTCGCTCCTCTCGCTCGTAAAAATCTAGTCCAACCTCACAACCGATCCGACACGTTCGCAAATTCGAAATATGTCGCCACCATATCGAATAATGAACGCAAGATGGATTGGTCTTATGTTAAGCTATAGTTTTCGAGCTACCGTAGCGAGCGTGAGACGCGTAAAGGTGTGTCACAAAGCAACTATTTGGCTCATAGGGACATTGAAATATTCGCACCAACCCGTCGAGACTGAAGTCTTTATCGAATTGCCTACTGACAAAAGTTTAGAGATTATCAATAGTTTTACATAAATAGGAACATTTCCACATACTACGGTGCTGCGTGTGGTCCGAAATCGCTGACAAAGTTACGTAATAACAGGAAATATATGCAAGGCAATATAAGGTATATGTATATCTTGGAAATTGTAATCGTAGCTCGCTCGCTTCGCACGCTCGTCAAAATCTAGTCCAACCTCACAGGCAATCCGACACGTTCCTAAATTTGGAATAAGTCGCCTCCTTATCGAATAACGAACGCAGGACGGATTGGTTTTAGATTAGGCTATAGTTGTCTAGCGAGCGCATCGAGCTGGCGATGCGTAAAGGTTTGTCACAAACCAACGGTTTGGCACATAAGGACATTAGAATCTTCGCACCAGCCCGAGGAGCCGGAAGCCTTTATCCTATTGACTACTGACAAATGTATACAGTTTACCTATAGTTTCACATAAATAGTACTATTTCCTCATACTACAGTGCCATGTGATGTCCGAAATCGCTGACAAAATTAGGTACTAACACGAAATATATGCAAGGCAATATAAGGTATATGTACAGCTTGGAAATTGTGACCGTTGCTCGCTCGCTCCGCTCGCTCGTAAAAATCTAGTCCAACCTCACAACCGATCCGACACGTTCGCAAATTCGAAATATGTCGCCGCCATATCGAATAATCAACGCAAGATGGATTGGTTTTAGGTTAGGCTATAGTTTTCGAACGAGCGCAGCGAGCGAGCGACGAGTAAAGGTGTGTCACAAACCAACGGTTTGGCACATACGGACATTGAAACATTCGCACCAGCCCCAGGAGCGGGAAGTCTTTATCCTATTGCCTACTGACAAATGTTTACAGTTTATGAATAGTTTCACATAAATAGTACTATTTCCACATAGGTCAGTGCAATGTGATGTCCGAAATGGCTGACAAAATTAGGTAATAACACGAAATATATGCAAGGGAATATAAGGTATTTGTATAGCTTGGAAATTGTGATCGTTGCTCGCTCGCTCCGCTCGCTCGTAAAAATTTAGTCCAACCTCACAACCGATCCGACACGTTCGCAAATTCGAAATGTGTCGCCTCCTTATCGAATAACGAACGCAAGAGGGATTGGTTTTAGGTTGAGCTATAATTTTCGAACGAGCGCAGCGAGCGAGGGACTCGTAATTATGTGTCACAACCCAACGGTTTGGCACATAGGGACATTGAAATATTCGCACCAGCTAGAGGAGCCGGATGCCTTTATCGTATTGCACACTGACAAAGTATTACAGATTATCAATAGTGTTACATAAATAGTAACATCCCCACATAGTATGGTGCAACGTGAGGTCCGAAATCGCTGACAGAATTTGGTAATAACAGGAAATATGCGCCAGGCAATATACGGTATATATATAACTTCGAAATTGTAATCGTTGCTCGCTCGCTCCGCTCGCTCGTAAAAATCTAGTCCAAGCTCACAACCGATCCGACACGTTCGCAAATTTGAAATAAGTCGCATCCTTATCGAATAACGAACGCAGGACGGATTGGTTTTATGTTAGGCTATAGTTTTCGAGCGAGCGCAGCGAGCGAGAGACGCCTAAAGGTGTGTCACAAACCAACGGCTTGGCACATACGGAAAATGAAACATTCGCACCAGCCCGAGGAGCCGGAAGTATTTATCCTATTGCCTACTGACAAATGTTTACAGTTTACCTATAGTTTCACATAAATAGTACTATTTCCTCATAGTAGAGTGCAATGTGATGTCCGAAATGGCTGACAAAATTAGGTACTAACACGAAATATGTGCAAGGCATTATAAGGTATATGTATAGCTTGGAAATTGTGATCGCTGCTCGCTCGCTTCGCTCGCTCGTAAAAATCTAGTCCAACCTCACAACCGATCCGACACGTTCGCAAATTCGAAATACGTCGCCACCATATCGAATAATGAACGCAAGATGTATTGGTTTTAGGTTAGGCGATAGTTTTCGAGCGAGCGCAGCGAGCGAGAGACGCGTAACGGTGGGTCACAAACCAACTGCTTGGCACATACGGACATTGAAACATTCGCACCAGCCCGAGGAGCGGGAAGTCTTTATCCTATTGCCTACTGACAAATGTTTACAGTTTATGAATAGTTTCACATAAGTAGTACTATTTCCACATAGTACAGTGCAATGTAATGTCCGAAATGGCTGACAAAATTAGGTAATAATATGAAATATATGCAAGGCAATATAAGGTATATGTATACCTTGGAAATTGTAATCGTAGCTCGCTCCCTCCGCTCGCTCGTCAAAATCTAGTCCAACCTCACACGCGATCCGACACGTTCCCAAATTTGGAATAAGTCGCCTCCTTATCGAATAACGAACGCAGGACGGATTGCTTTTAGGTTAGGCTATAGTTGTCTAGCCAGCGCAGCGAGCTGGCGGCGCTTAATGGTTTGTCACAAACCAACGGTTTGCCACATAAGGACATTAAAATTTTCGCACCAGCTCGAGGAGCAGGAAGTCTTTATCGAATTGCCTACTGACAAAAGCTTACAGATTATCAATAGTTTTACATAAATAGGAACATTTCCACATATTACGGTGCTGCGTGTGGTCCGAAATCGCTGACAAAATTAGGTAATAACAGGAAATATATGCCAGGCAATGTACGGTGTATGTATAGCTTGGAAATTGTAATCGTTGCTCGCTCGCTCCGCTCGCTCGTAAAAATCTAGTCCAACCTCACAACCGAACGGACACGTTGGCAAATTTGAAATAAGTCCCCTCCTTATCGAGCAACGAACGCAAGAGGGATTGGTTTTTGGTTAAGCTATAGTCTTGGAGCGGGCGCAGCGAGCGAGGGATGCGTAAAGGTGTATCACAAGGCAACCGTTTGGCACATAGGGACATTCAAATCTTCGCACGAGCCCGAGGAGCCGGAAGTCTTTATCGTATTGCCCACTGACAAAGTATTACAGATTATCAATAGTTTTATATAAATAGTAACATCTCCACATGGTATGCTGCAACGTGAGGTCCGAAATCTCTGACAAAATTTGGTAATAACAGGAAATATACGCCAGGCAATATACGGTATACATATAACTTGGAAATTGTGATCGCTGCTCGCTCGCTCCGCTCGCTCGTAAAAATATAGTCCAACCTCACAACCGATCCGACACGTTCGCAAATATGAAATATGTCGCCACCATATCGAATAGTGAACGCAAGATGGATTGGTCTTAGGTTAGGCTATAGTTTTCGAACGAGCGCAGCGAGCGAGCGACGAGTAAAGCTGTGTCACAAACCAACGGTTTGGCACATACGGACATTGAAACATTCGCACCAGCCCGAGGAGCGGGAAGTCTTTATCCTATTGCCTACTGACAAATGTTTACAGTTTATGAATAGTTTCACATAAATAGTACTATTTCCACATACTACAGTGCAATGTGATGTCCGAAATGGCTGACAAAATTAGGTAATAACACGAAATATATACAAGGCAATATAAGGTATATGTATAGCTTGGAAATTGTAATCGTTGCTCGCTCGCTCCGCTCGCTCGTAAAAATCTAGTCCAAGCTCACAACCGATCCGACACGTTCGCAAATTTGGAATAAGTCGCCTCCTTATCGAATAACGAACGCAGGACGGATTTGTTTTATGTTAGGCTATAGTTTTCGAGCGAGCGCAGCGAGCGAGAGACGCCTAAAGGTGTGTCACAAACCAACGGTTTGGCACATACGGACAATGAAACATTCGCACGAGCCCGAGGAGCCGGAAGTATTTATCCTATTGCCTACTGACAAATGTTTACAGTTTACCTATAGTTTCACATAAATAGTACTATTTTCTCATAGTACAGTGCAATGTGATGTCCGAAATGGCTGACAAAATTAGGTACTAACACGAAATACATGCAAGGCAATATAAGGTATATGTACAGCTTGGAAATTGTGACCGTTGCTCGCTCGCTCCGCTCGCTCCGCTCGCTCGCAAAAATCTAGTCCAACCTCACAACCGATCCGACACGTTCGCAAATTCGAAATATGTCGCCACCATATCGTATAATGAACGCAAGATGGATTGGTTTTAGGTTAGGCTATAGTTTTCGAACGAGCGCAGCGAGCGCGCTGCGCGTAAAGGTGTGTCACAACCCAACGCTTTGGCACATAGGTACATTGAAATATTCGCACCAGCTCGAGGAGCAGGAAGTCTTTATCGTATTGCCTACTGACAAAAGCTTACAGATTATCAATAGTTTTACATTAATAGGAACATTTCCACATAGTACGGTGCTGCGTGTGGTCCGAAATCGCTGACAAAATTAGGTAATAACAGGAAATATATGCCAGGCAATGTATGCTGTATGTATAGCTTGAAAATTGTAATCGTAGCTAGCTCGATCCGCTCGCTCGTAAAAATCTAGTCCAACATCACACGCGATTCGACACGTTCCCAAATTTGGAATAAGTCGCCTCCTTATCGAATAATGAACGCAGGACGGATTGGTTTTATGTTAGGCTATAGTTGTCTAGCGAGCGCAGCAAGATGGCGACGCTTAAAGGTTTGTCACATACCAACGGTTTGGCACATACGGACATTGAAACATTCGCACCAGCCCGAGGAGCGGGATGTCTTTATCCTATTGCCTACTGACAAATGTTTACAGTTTATGAATAGTTTCACGTAAATAGTACCATTTCCTCATACTACAGTGCAATGTGATGTCCGAACTGGCTGACAAAATTAGGTACTAACACGAAATATATGCAAGGCAATATAAGGTATATGTACAGCTTGGAAATTGTGACCGTTGCTCGCTCGCTCCTCTCGCTCGTAAAAATCTAGTCCAACCTCACAACCGATCCGACACGTTCGCAAATTCGAAATATGTCGCCACCATATCGAATAATGAACGCAAGATGGATTGGTCTTATGTTAAGCTATAGTTTTCGAGCTACCGTAGCGAGCGTGAGACGCGTAAAGGTGTGTCACAAAGCAACTATTTGGCTCATAGGGACATTGAAATATTCGCACCAACCCGTCGAGACTGAAGTCTTTATCGAATTGCCTACTGACAAAAGTTTAGAGATTATCAATAGTTTTACATAAATAGGAACATTTCCACATACTACGGTGCTGCGTGTGGTCCGAAATCGCTGACAAAGTTACGTAATAACAGGAAATATATGCAAGGCAATATAAGGTATATGTATATCTTGGAAATTGTAATCGTAGCTCGCTCGCTTCGCACGCTCGTCAAAATCTAGTCCAACCTCACAGGCAATCCGACACGTTCCCAAATTTGGAATAAGTCGCCTCCTTATCGAATAACGAACGTAGGACGGATTGGTTTTAGATTAGGCTATAGTTGTCTAGCGAGCGCATCGAGCTGGCGATGCGTAAAGGTTTGTCACAAACCAACGGTTTGGCACATAAGGACATTAGAATCTTCGCACCAGCCCGAGGAGCCGGAAGCCTTTATCCTATTGACTACTGACAAATGTATACAGTTTACCTATAGTTTCACATAAATAGTACTATTTCCTCATACTACAGTGCCATGTGATGTCCGAAATCGCTGTCAAAATTAGGTACTAACACGAAATATATGCAAGGCAATATAAGGTATATGTACAGCTTGGAAATTGTGACCGTTGCTCGCTCGCTCCGCTCGCTCGTAAAAATCTAGTCCAACCTCACAACCGATCCGACACGTTCGCAAATTCGAAATATGTCGCCGCCATATCGAATAATCAACGCAAGATGGATTGGTTTTAGGTTAGGCTATAGTTTTCGAATGAGCGCAGCGAGCGAGCGACGAGTAAAGGTGTGTCACAAACCAACGGTTTGGCACATACGGACATTGAAACATTCGCACCAGCCCCAGGAGCGGGAAGTCTTTATCCTATTGCCTGCTGACAAATGTTTACAGTTTATGAATAGTTTCACATAAATAGTACTATTTCCACATAGGTCAGTGCAATGTGATGTCCGAAATGGCTGACAAAATTAGGTAATAACACGAAATATATGCAAGGGAATATAAGGTATTTGTATAGCTTGGAAATTGTGATCGTTGCTCGCTCGCTCCGCTCGCTCGTAAAAATTTAGTCCAACCTCACAACCGATCCGACACGTTCGCAAATTCGAAATGTGTCGCCTCCTTATCGAATAACGAACGCAAGAGGGATTGGTTTTAGGTTGAGCTATAATTTTCGAACGAGCGCAGCGAGCGAGGGACTCGTAATGATGTGTCACAACCCAACGGTTTGGCACATAGGGACATTGAAATATTCGCACCAGCTAGAGGAGCCGGATGCCTTTATCGTATTGCACACTGACAAAGTATTACAGATTATCAATAGTTTTACATAAATAGTAACATCCCCACATAGTATGGTGCAACGTGAGGTCCGAAATCGCTGACAGAATTTGGTAATAACAGGAAATATGCGCCAGGCAATATACGGTATATATATAACTTCGAAATTGTAATCGTTGCTCGCTCGCTCCGCTCGCTCGTAAAAATCTAGTCCAAGCTCACAACCGATCCGACACGTTCGCAAATTTGAAATAAGTCGCCTCCTTATCGAATAACGAACGCAGGACGGATTGGTTTTATGTTAGGCTATAGTTTTCGAGCGAGCGCAGCGAGCGAGAGACGCCTAAAGGTGGGTCACAAACCAACTGCTTGGCACATACGGACATTGAAACATTCGCACCAGCCCGAGGAGCGGGAAGTCTTTATCCTACTGCCTACTGACAAATGCTTACAGTTTACCTATAGTTTCACATAAATAGTACTATTTCCTCATAGTAGAGTGCAATGTGATGTCCGAAATGGCTGACAAAATTAGGTACTAACACGAAATATGTGCAAGGCATTATAAGGTATATGTATAGCTTGGAAATTGTGATCGCTGCTCGCTCGCTTCGCTCGCTCGTAAAAATCTAGTCCAACCTCACAACCGATCCGACACGTTCGCAAATTCGAAATACGTCGCCACCATATCGAATAATGAACGCAAGATGTATTGGTTTTAGGTTAGGCTATAGTTTTCGAGCGAGCGCAGCGAGCGAGAGACGCGTAACGGTGGGTCACAAACCAACTGCTTGGCACATACGGACATTGAAACATTCGCACCAGCCCGAGGAGCGGGAAGTCTTTATCCTACTGCCTACTGACAAATGCTTACAGTTTATGAATAGTTTCACATAAATAGTACTATTCCCACATACTACAGTGCATTGTGATGTCCGAAATGGCTGACAAAATTAGGTAATAACACGAAATATATGCAAGGCAATATAAGGTATATGTATATCTTGGAAATTGTGATCGCTGCTCGCTCGCTTCGCTCGCTCGTAAAAATCTAGTCCAACATCACAACCGATCCGACACGTTCGCAAATTCGAAATGTGTCGCCTCCTTATCGAATAACGAACGCAAGAGGGATTGGTTTTACGTTAGGCTATAGTTTTCGAGCGAGCGCAGCGAGCGAGAGACGCGTAACGGTGGGTCACAAACCAACTGCTTGGCACATACGGACATTGACACATTCGCACCAGCCCGAGGAGCCGGAAGTCTTTATCTTATTGCCCACTGGCAAATGTATACAGTTTACCAACAGTTTCACATAAATAGTACTATTCCCACATACTACAGTGCAATGTGATGTCCGAAATGGCTGACAAAATTAGGTAATAGCACGAAATATATGCCAGGCAATGTATGCTGTATGTACAGCTTGGAAATTGTAGTCGTTGCTCGCACGCTCCGCTCGCTCGTAAACATCATGTTCAACCTGACAACCGATCCTACACTTCCGGAAATTTTAAATAAGACGCCTCCTTATCGAATAACGAACGCAAGAGGGATTGGTTTTAGGTTGGGCTATAATTTTCGAACGAGCGCAGCGAGCGAGGGACTCGTAATGATGTGTCACAACCCAACGGTTTGGCACATAGGGACATTGAAATATTCGCTCCAGCTAGAGGATCCGGTTGTCTTTATCGTATTGCCCACTGACAAAGTATTACAGATTATCAATAGTTTTACATAAATAGTAACATCTCCACATAGTATGGTGCAACGTGAGGTCCGAAATCGCTGACAAAATTAGGTAATAACAGGAAATATACGCCAGGCAATATACGATATATATATAACTTGGAAATTGTAATCGTTGCTCGCTCGCTCCGCTCGCTCGTAAAGATCTAGTCCAACCTCACAACCGATCTGACACGTTGGCAAATTTGAAATAAGACCCCTCCTTATCGAATAACGAACGCAAGAGGGATTGGTTTTTGGTTAAGCTATAGTCTTCGAGCGGGCGCAGCGAGCGAGGGATGCGTAAAGGTGTATCACAAGGCAACTGTTTGGCACATAGGGACATGGAAATATTCGCACCAACCCGTCGAGACGGAAGTCTTTATCGAATTGCCTACTGAGAAAAGTTTACAGATTATCAATAGTTTTGCATAAATAGGAGCATTTCCACATAGTACGGTGCTGCGTGAGGTCCGAAATCGCTGACAAAATGAGGTAATTACAGGAAATATGTGCCAGGCAATGTATGGTGTATGTATAGCTTGGAAATTGTAGTCGTTGCTCGCACGCTCCGCTCGCTCGTAAACATCATGTCCAACCTGACAACCGATCCGACACGTTCGCAAATTCGAAATATGCCGCCGCCATATCGAATAATGAACGCAAGATGGATTGGTTTTAGGTTAGGCTATAGTTTTCGAGCGACCGCAGCGAGCGTGAGACGCGTAAAGGTGTGTCACAAACCAACGGTTTGGCACATACGGACATTGTAATATTCGCACCAGCCCGAGGAACAGGAAGTCTTTATCCTATTGCCTACTGACAAATGTTTACAGTTTACCTATAGTTTCACATAAATAGTACTATTTCCTCATTGTACAGTGCAATGTGATGTCCGAAATGGCTGACAAAATTAGGTACTAACACGAAATATGTGCAAGGCAATATAAGGTATATGTAATGCTTGGAAATTGTGACCGTTGCTCGCTCGCTCCGCTCGCTCGTAAAAATCTAGTCCAACCTGACAACCGACCCGACACGATCGCAAATTCGAAATATGTCGCCGCCATATCGAATAATGAACGCAAGATGTATTGGTTTTAGGTTATGCTATAGTTTTCGAGCGAGCACGGCGAGCGAGGGACGGGGAAAGTTGTGTCACAATCCAACGGTTTGGCACATGGGGACATTGAAACATTCGCACCAGCCCGAGGAGCGGGAAGTCTTTATCCTATTGCCTACTGACAAATGTTTACAGTTTATGAATAGTTTTACATAAATAGTCACACTTCCTCATAGTACAGTGCAACGTGTGGTCCGAAATCGCTGACAAAGTTACGTAATAACAGGAAATATATGCAAGGCAATATAAGGTATATGTATATCTTGGAAATTGTAATCGTAGCTCGCTCGCTCCGCACGCTCGTCAAAATCTAGTCCAACCTCACACGCGATCCGACACGTTCCCAAATTTGGAATAAGTCGCCTCCTTATCGAATAACGAACGCAGGACGGATTGGTTTTATGTTAGGCTATAGTGTTCGAGCGAGCGCAGCGAGCGACAGACGCGTAACGGTGGGTCACAATCCAACTGCTTGGCACATATGGACATTGAAACATTCGCACCAGCCCGAGGAGCGGGAAGTCTTTATCCT